>NW_026735630.1:0-112000 GCF_949786415.1 Peromyscus eremicus
GTCCTACAAGCAAGAGTTGTTTTCTGGTAAGAAGAGTCACTATTGCTCTCCCATTGTCATACACAGCGCAAATAGCACTGGCTTCTGTTCCCAGCATGTACAGTCTATTGGACTGAAGAGGATCTACTGTTCTTGTCAGGTTCCTAAGCAGAGTTGAACTAGATATGGCCCATGTGTGTAGGAAGCACAGTTCTTTTGTACTACGCAAGCTCACTGTTCTGGCCCTATAGGAAACACAGTAGAGTAAAAGAGTGATCTTTCCTCAAAAGCAGATTGTGTTTCTTGTAAGGCGAGCTAGCGTTTGTTTCCCAGTCCTAAATGGAGTTGAATCACATGCAGTTTCAGTTCCTACGAGCAAGAGTTGTTTTCTGGTAAGGAAAGTTACTTTTGTGCTCCCATTGCCATACACAGTGCAAATAGCACTGGTGTCTGTTCCAAGCAAGTACAGTGTATTGGGCTGAAGAGGAGCTACTGTTCTTGTCAGTTTCCTAAGCAGAGTTGAACTAGATATGACCCGTGTGTGTAGGAAGCACAGTTCTTTTGTTCTGTGCAAGCTCACTGTTAGGACCCCATAGGAAACACAGTAGAGTAGATGTGTGCCCTATTCTCAAAAGCAGAGTGTGTTTCTTGTAAGGCGAGCTAGCTTTTTTCCCAATCCTAAATGGAGCTGAATCACAAGCAGTTTCTGGTCCTAAGAGCAAGAGTTGTTTTCTGGTAAGAAGAGTCACTATTGTGCTCCCATTGTCATACACAGGGCAAATAGCACTGGCGTCTCTTCCCAGTAAGTACAGTGCATTGGGCTGAAGACGATCTACTGTTCTTGTCAGTTTCCTAAGGAGAATTGAACTAGATATGGCCCGTGTGTGTAGGAAGCACATTTCTTTTGTTCTCAGCAAGCTCACTGTTCTGGCCCTACAGGAAACACAGTAGAGTAGAAGAGTGCTCTTTCCACAAAAGCAGAGTGTGTTTCTAGTAAGGCGAGCTAGTGTTTGTTTCCCAGTCCTAAATGGAGTTGAATCACATGCAGTTTCTGGTCCTAAGAGCAAGAGTTGTTTTCTGGTAAGAAGAATCACTGTTGTGCTCCCATTGCTGTTCACAGTGCAAATAGCACTCCATTCTGTTCCCAGCAAGTACAGTGTATTGGACTGAAGAGGAGCTACTGTTCTTGTCAATTTCCTAAGCAGAGTTGAACTAGATATGGCCCGTGTGTGTAGGAAGCACAGTTCTTTTGTTCTCAGCAAGCTCACTGTTCTGGCGCTATAGGAAACACAGTAGAGTAGAAGAGTGCTGTTTTCTCAAAAGCAGAGTGTGTTTCTTGTAAGGCGAGCTAGCGTTTGTTTCCAAGTCCTAAATGGAGTTGAATCACATGCAGTTTTTGGTCCTACGAGCAAGAGTTGTTTTTTGGTAAGGAAAGTCACTATTGCGCTCCATTTCCATACACAGTGCAAATAGCACTCGCGTCTGTTCGAAGCAAGTACAGTGTATTGGACTGAAGAGGAGCTACTGTCCTCGTCAGTTTCCAAAGCAGAGTTGAACTAGATATGGATCGTGTGTGTAGGAAGCACAGTTCTTTTGTTCTGAGAAAGCTCACTGTTCTGGCCGTATAGGAAACACTGTAGAGTAGAAGAGTGGTCTTTTCTAAAAAACAGAGTGTGTTTCATATCAGGTGAGCTAGAGTTTGTTTCCCAGTCCAAAATGGAGCTGAATCACATGCAGTTTCTGGTCCTAGGAGCAAGAGTTGTTTTCTGGTATGAAGAGTCACTATTATGTCCCATTGTCATACACAGAGCAAATAGCACTGGCTTCTGTTCCCAGCATGTACAGTGTATTGGACTGAAGAGGATCTACTGTTCTTGTCAGGTTCCTAAGCAGAGTTGAACTAGATTGGCCCGTGTGTGTAGGAAGCACCGTTCTTTTGTTCTCAGGAAGCTCACTGTTCTTGCACTATAGGAAACACAGTAGAGTAGAAGAGTGCTCTTTCCTCAAAAGCAGAGTGTGCTTCTAGTAAGGCGAGCTAGTGTTTGTTTCCCAGTCCTAAATGGAGTTGAATCACATGCAGTTTCTGGTCCTAAGAGCAAGAGTTGTTTTCTGGTAAGAAGAGTAACTATTGTGCTCCCATTGCTGTTCACAGTGCAAATAGCACTCGCGTCTGTTCCCAGCAATTACAGTGTATTGGACTGAAGAGGAGCTACTCTTCTTGTCAGTTTCCTAAGCAGAGTTGAACTAGATATGGCCCGTGTGTGTAGGAAGCACAGTTCTTTTGTTCTGAGCAAGCTCACTGTTCTGGCCCTATAGGAAACACAGTAGAGTAGAAGAGTGCTCTTTTCTCAAAAGCAGAGTGTGTTTCTTGTAAGGCGAGCTAGCGTTTGTTTCCCAGTCCTAAATGGAGTTGAATCACATGCCGTTTCTGGTCCTACAAGCAAGAGTTGTTTTCTGGTAAGAAGAGTCACTATTGCGCTCCCATTGTCATACACAGCGCAAATAGCACTGGCTTCTGTTCCCAGAATGTACAGTGTATTGGACTGAGGAGGATCTACTGTTCTTGTCAGGTTCCTAAGCAGAGTTGAACTAGATATGGCCCATGTGTGTAGGAAGCACAGTTCTTTTGTACTCAGCAAGCTCACTGTTCTGGCCCTATAGGAAACACAGTAGAGTAGAAGAGTGCTCTTTCCTCAAAAGCAGAGTGTGTTTCTTGTAAGGTGAGCTAGCGTTTGTTTCCCAGTCTTAAATGGAGTTGAATCACATGCAGTTTCAGGTCCTAATAGCAAGAGTTGTTTTCTGGTAAGGAAAGTCACTTTTGCGCTCCCATTGCCATACACAGTGCAAATAGCACTGGCGTCTGTTCCCAGCAAGTACAGTGTATTGAACTGAAGAGGAGCTACTGTTCTTGTCAGTTTCCTAAGCAGAGTTGAACTAGATATGGCCCGTGTGTGTAGGAAGCACAGTTCTTTTGTTCTGAGCAAGCTCACTGTTTGGACCCCATAGGAAACACAGTAGAGTAGATGTGTGCCCTATTCTCAAAAGCAGAGTGTGTTTCTTGTAAGGCGAGCTAGCGTTTTACCCAATCCAAAATGGAGTTGAATCACATGCAGTTTCTGGTCCTACGAGCAAGAGTTGTTTTGTGGTAAGAAGAGTCACTATTGTGCTCCCATTGTCATACACAGGGCATATAGCACTGGCCTCTGTTCCCAGTAAGTACAGTGTATTGGACTGAAGAGGATCTACTGTTCGTGTCAGTTTCCTAAGGAGAATTTAACTAGATATGGCCCGTGTGTGTAGGAAGCACAGTTCTTTTGTTCTGGGCAAGCTCACTGTTCTGGCCCTATAAAAAACAAAGTAGAGTAGAAAAGGGCTCTTTTCTCAAAAGCAGAGTGTGTTTCTTGTAAGGCGAGCTAGCGTCTGTTTCTCAGTCCTAAATGGAGTTGAATCAAATGCAGTTTTTGGTCCTACGAGCAAGAGTTGTTTTCTGGTAAGTAGAGTCAGTATTGTGCTCCCAATGCCATACACAGTGCATATAGCACTCGTGTTTGTTTAACGCAAGTACAGTGTATTGGTCTGAAGAGGAGATACTGTTCTTGTCAGTTTCCTAAGCAGAGTTGAACTAGATATGGCCATGTGTAGGAAGCACAGTTCTTTTGTTATGACCAAGCTCACTCTCGAACACCATAGGAAAGACAGTAGAGTAGAAGACTGCTCTTTTCTCAAAAGCAGAGTGTGTTTCTTGTAAGGCGAGCTAGCATTTGTTTCCCAGTCCTAAATGGAGTTGAAATACACATGCAGTTTCTGGTCCTACGAGCAAGAGTTGTTTTCTGGTAAGAGGAGTCACTATTGCGCTCCCATTTTCATACAAAAATGCAAATAGCACTGGCGTCTGTTCCCAGCAAGTACAGTGTATTGGACTGAAGAGTATCTATCGTTCTTGTCAGTTTCCTGAGCAGAATTGAACTAGATATGGCCATGTGTAGGAAGCACAGTTCTTTTGTTCTGAGTAAGCTCACTGTTCTGGCCCTATAGGAAACACATTAGAGTAGAAGAGTGCTGTTTTCTCAAAAGCAGAGTGTGTTTTTTGTAAGGCGAGCTAGCGTTTGTTTCCAAGTTCTAAATGAGGTTGAATCACATGCAGTTTTTGGTCCTACACGCAAGAGTTGTTTTCTGGTAAGGAAAGTCACTATTGTGCTCCCATTGCCATACACAGTGCAAATAGCCCTCGCATCTGTTCCCAGCAAGTACAGTGTATTGGCCTGAAGAGGAGCTAACGTTCTTGTCATTTTCCTAAGCAGAGTTGAACTAGATATGGCCCGTGTGTGTAGGAAGCACAGTTCTTTTGTTTTGAGCAAGCTCACTGTTCGAACACCATAGGAAACACAGTAGAGTAGAAGAGTGCTCTTTTCTCAAAAGCAGAGTGTGTTTCTTGTAAGGCGAGCTAGCATTTGTTTCCCAGTCCTAAATGGAGTTGAAATACACATGCAGTTTCAGGTCCTACAAGCAAGAGTTGTTTTCTGGTAAGAAGAGTCACTATTGCGCTCCCTTTGCCATACACAGTGCAAATAGCACTCGCGTCTGTTCCCAACAAGTACAGTGTATTGGACTGAAGAGGAGCTACTGTTCTTGTCAGTTTCCTAAGCAGAGTTGAACTAGATATGGCCCGTGTGTGTAGGAAGCACAGTTCTTTTGTTCTCACCAAGCTCACTGTTCTGGCCCTACAGGAAACACAGTATAGTAGAAGAGTGCTCTTTCCTCAAAAGCAGAGTGTGTTTCTTGTAAGGCGAGCTAGCGTTTGTTTCCAAGTCCTCAATGGAGTTGAATCACATGCAGTTTCTGGTCCTACACGCAAGAGTTGTTTTCTGGTAAGGAAAGTCACTATTGCGCTCCCATTGCTATACACAGTGCAAATAGCACTCGCATCTGTTCCCAGCAAGTACAGTGTATTTGAATGAAGAGGAGCTACTGTTCATGTCATTTTCCTAAGCAGAGTTGGATTAGATATGGCGTGATAGTGTAGGAAGCACAGTTCCTTTGTTCTCAGCAAGCTCACTGTTTGGACCCCATAGAAAACACAGTAGAGTAGATGTGTGCTCTTTACTCAAAAAGAAGACTGTGTTTCTCATAAGGCGAGCTAGTGTTTGTTTCCCAGTCCTAAATGGAGTTGAATCACATGCAGTTTTTGGTCCTACGAGCAAGAGTTGTTTTTTGGTAAGGAAAGTCACTATTGCGCTCCATTTCCATACACAGTGCAAATAGCGCTCGCATCTGTTCGAAGCAAGTACAGTGTATTGGACTGAAGAGTAGCTACTGTTCTTGTCAGTTTCCAAAGCAGAGTTGAACTAGATATGGCCCGTTTGTGTAGGAAGCACAGTTCTTTTGTTTTGAGAAAGCTCACTGTTCTGGCCGTATAGGAAACACTGTAGAGTAGAAGAGTGTTCTTTTTCTAAAAAACAGTGTGTGTTTCATGTCAGGCGAGCTAGCGTTTGTTTCCCAGTCCAAAATGGAGCTGAATCACATGCAGTTTCTGGTCCTAGGAGCAAGAGTTGTTTTCTGGTAAGAAGAGTCACTATTATGCTCCCATTGTCATACACAGAGCAAATAGCACTGGCTTCTGTTCCAAGCAGGTACAGTGTATTGGACTGAAGGGGATCTACTGTTCTTGTCAGGTTCCTAAGCAGAGTTGAACTAGATTGGCCCGTGTGTGTAGGAAGCACCGTTCTTTTGTTCTCAGCAAGCTCACTGTTCTTTCCCTGTAGGAAACACAGTAGAGTAGAAGAGTGCTCTTTCCTAAAAGCAGAGTGTGCTTCTAGTAAGGCGAGGTAGCGTTTGTTTCCCAGTCCTAAATGGAGTTGAATCACATTCAGTTTCTGGTCCTAAGAGCAAGAGTTGTTTTCTGGTAAGAAGAGTCACTATTGTGCTCCCATTGCTGTTCACAGTGCAAATAGCACTCGCGTCTGTTCCCAACAAGTACAGTGTATTGGACTGAAGAGGAGCTACTCTTCTTGTCAGTTTCCTAAGCAGAGTTGAACTAGATATGACCCGTGTGTGTAGGAAGCACAGTTCTTTTGTTCTGAGCAAGCTCACTGTTCTGGCCCTATAGGAAACACAGTAGAGTAGAAGAGCGCTCTTTTCTCAAAAGCAGAAAGTGTTTCTTGTAAGGCAAGCTAGTGTTTGTTTCCCAGTTCTAAATGGAGTAAATCACATGCAGTTTCTGGTCCTACGAGCAAGAGTTGTTTTCTGGTAAGAAGAGTCACTATTGCGCTCCCATTGCCGTACACAGTGCAAATAGCCCTCGCGTCAGGACCCAGCAAGTACAGTGTATTGGACTGAAGAGGAGCTACTGTTCTTGTGAGTTTCCTCAGCAGAGTTGAACTAGATACGGCCCGTGTGTGTAGGAAGCACAGTTCTTTTGTTCTCAGCAAGCTCACTTTTCGGACCCCATAGGAAACACAGTAGAGTAGACGAGTGCTCTTTTCTCAAAAGCAGAGTGTATTTCTTGTAAGGCAAGCTAGGGTTTGTTTCCCAGTTCTAAATGGAGTTGAATCAAATGCAGTTTTTGGTCTTACGAGCAAGAGTTGTTTTCTGGTAAGAAGAGTCACTATTGCGCTCCAATTGCCATACACAGTGCAAATATCCCTCTCGTCTGTTCCCAGCAAGTGCAGTGTATTGGACTGAAGAGGATCTACTGTTCTTGTCATTTTCCTAAGGAGAATTGAACTAGATATGGCCCGTGTGTTTAGGAAGCACAGTTCTTTTGTTCTGAGCAAGCTCACTCTTCTGACCCTATAAAAAACACAGTAGAGTAGAAAAGGGCTCTTTTCTCAAAAGCAGAGTGAGTTTCTTCTAAGGCGAGCTAGCGTTTGTTTCTCAGTCCTAAATGGAGTTGAATCAAATGCAGTTTTTGGTCCTACGAGCAAGAGTTGTTTTCTGGTAAGAAGAGTCAGTATTGCGCTCCCATTGCCATACATAGTACATATAGCACTCGCATTTGTTTAACGCAAGTACAGTGTATTGGTCTGAAGAGGAGCTACTGTTCTTGTCAGTTTCCTAAGCAGAGTTGAAATAGATATGGCCATGTGTAGGAAGCACAGTTCTTTTATTCTGACCAGGCTCACTGTTCGAACCCCATAGGAAACACAGTAGAGTAGAAGAGAGCTCTTTTCTCAAAAGCAGAGTGTGTTTCTTCTAAGGCAAGCTAGCATTTGTTTCCCAGTCCTAAATGGAGTTGAAATACACATGCAGTTTCTCGTCCTACGAGCAAGAGTTGTTTTCTGGTAAGAGGAGTCACTATTGCGCTCCCATTTTCATACACAATGCAAATAGCACTGGCGTCTGTTCCCAGCAAGTACAGTGTATTGGACTGAAGAGGATCTACTGTTCTTGTCAGTTTCCTGAGCAGAATTGAACTAGATATGGCCATGTGTAGAAAGCACAGTTCTTTTGTTCTGAGCAAGCTCACTGTTCTGGCCCTACAGGAAACACAGTAGAGTAGAAGAGTGCTGTTTTCTCAAAAGCAGAGTGTGTTTCTTGTAAGGCGAGCTAGCGTTTGTTTCCAAGTTCTAAATGGAGTTGAATCACATGCAGTTTTTGGTCCTACACGCAAGACTTGTTTTCTGGTAAAGAAAGTCACTATTGCGCTCCCATTGCCATACACAATGCAAATAGCCCTCGCATCTGTTCCCAGCAAGTAAAGTGTATTGGGCTGAAGAGGAGCTAATGTTCTTGTCATTTTCCTAAGCAGAGTTGAACTAGATATGGCCCGTGTGTGTAGGAAGCACAGTTCTTTTGTTTTGAGCAAGCTCACTGTTCGAACACCATAGGAAACACAGTAGAGTAGAAGAGTGCTCTTTTCCCAAAAGCAGAGTGTGTTTCTTGTAAGGCGAGCTAGCATTTGTTTCCCAGTCCTAAATGGAGTTGAATCACAAGCAGTTTCTGGTCCTAAGAGCAAGAGTTGTTTTCTGGTAAGAAGAGTCACTATTGTGCTCCCATTGCTGTTCACAGTGCAAATAGCACTCGCATCTGTTCCCAGCAAGTACAGTGTATTTGACTGAAGAGGAGCTACTGTTCATGTCATTTTCCTAAGCAGAGTTGAATTAGATATGGCATGAGTGTGTAGGAAGCACAGTTCTTTTGTTCTCAGCAAGCTCATTGTTCTTGCCCTATAGAAAACACAGTAGAGTAGAAGAGTGCTCTTTCCTCAAAAGCAGAGTGTGCTTCTAGTAAGGCGAGCTAGTGTTTGTTTCCCAGTCCTAAATGGAGTTGAATCACATGCAGTTTCTGGTCCTAAGAGCAAGAGTTGTTTTCTGGTAAGAAGAGTCACTATTGTGCTCCCATTGCTGTTCACAGGGCAAATAGCACTCACGTCTGTTCCCAGCAAGTACAGTGTATTGGACTGAAGAGGAGCTACTCTTCTTGTCAGTTTCCTAAGCAGAGTTGAAATAGATATGGCCCGTGTGTGTAGGAAGCACAGTTCTTTTGTTCTGAGCAAGCTCACTGTTCTGGCTCTATAGGAAACACAGTAGAGTAGAAGAGTGCTCTTTTTTCAAAAGCAGAAAGTGTTTCTTGTAAGGCAAGCTAGTGTTTGTTTCCCAGTTCTAAATGGAGTAAATCACATGCAGTTTCTGGTCCTACGAGCAAGAGTTGTTTTCTGGTAAGAAGAGTCACTATTGCGCTCCCATTGCCGTACACAGTGCAAATAGCCCTCGCGTCTGTTCCCAGCAAGTACAGTGTATTGGACTGAAGAGGAGCTACTGTTCTTGTCAGTTTCCTAAGCAGAGTTGAACTAGATATGGCCCGTGTGTGTAGGAAGCACAGTTCTTTTGTTCTCAGCGAGCTCACTGTTCGGACCCCATAGGAAACACAGTAGAGTAGAAGAGTGCTCTTTTCTCAAAAGCAGAGTGTGTTTCTTGTAAGGCAAGCTAGGATTTGTTTCCCAGTCCTAAATGGAGTTGAATCAAATGCAGTTTTTGGTCTTACGAGCAAGAGTTGTTTTCTGGTAAGAAGAGTCACTATTGCGCTCCAATTGCCATACACAGTGCAAATAGCACTCGCGTCTGTTTCCAGCAAGTACAGTGTATTGGACTGAAGAGGAGCTACTGTTCTTGTCATTTTCCCATGCAGAATTGAACTAGATATGGCCCATGTCTAGGAAGCACAGTTCTTTTGTTCTGAGCAAGCTCACTGTTCTGGCCCTACAGGAAACACAGTAGAGTAGAAGAGTGCTCTTTTCTCAAAAGCAGAGTGTGTTTCTTGTAAGGCGAGCTAGCGTTTGTTTCCCAGTCCTAAATCGAGTTGAATCACATGCAGTTTCTGGTCCTACGAGCAAGATTTGTTTTTGCTAAGAAAAGTCACTATTGCGCTCCCTTTGTCATTCACAGTGCAAATAGCAGTGGCTTCTGTTCCCAGCAAGTACAGTGTATTGGACTGAAGAGGATCTACTGTTCTTGTCAGTTTCCTAAGCAGAGTTGAACTACATATGGCCCCTGTGTGTAGGAAGCACGGTTCTTTTGTTCTGAGCATGCTCACTCTTCGGACCCTATAGGAAACACAGTATAGTAGAAGTGTGACCTTTTCTCAAAGCAGAGCGTGTTTCTTGTTAGGCGAGCTAGCGTTTGTTTCCCAGCCCTAAGTGGAGTTGAATAACATGCAGTTTTTGGTCCTATTAGCAAGAGTTGTTTTCTGGTAAGAAGAGTCACTATTGTGCTCCCATTGCTGTACACAGTGCAAATAGCACTTGCGTCTTTTCCCAGCAAGTACAGTGTATTGGACTGAAGAGGAGCTACTGTTCTTGTCAGTTTCCTAAGCAGAGTTGAACAAGATATGGCCCGTGTGTGTAGGAAGCACAGTTCTTTTGTTCTGAGCAAGCTCACTTTTCAGACCCAATAGGAAACACAGTAGAGTAGGAGAGTGCTCTTATTTCAAAAGCAGAGTGTGTTTCTTGTAAGGCGAGCTTGCATTTGTTTCCCAGTCGTAAATGGAGTTGAATCACATGCAATTTTTGGTCCTACGAGCAAGAGTTGCTTTCTGGTAAGGAAAGTCACTATTGCGCTCCCATTGCCATACACAGTGCAAATAGCACTGGCATCTGTTGCCAGCAAGTACAGTGTATTGGACTGAAGAGGAGCTACTTCTCTTGTCAGTTTCCTAAGCAGAGTTGAACTAGATATGGCCCGTGTGTGTAGGAAGCACAGTTCTTTTGTTCTCAGCAAGCTCACTGTTTGGACCCCATAGGAAACACAGTAGAGTAGAAGAGTGCTCTTTACTCAAAAAGAAGACTGTGTTTCTCGTAAGGCGAGCTAGTGTTTGTTTCCCAGTTCTAAATGGAGTTGAATCACATGCAGTTTTTGGTCCTACGAGCAAGAGTTGTTTTTTGGTAAGGAAAGTCACTATTGCGCTCCATTTCCATACACAGTGCAAATAGCACTCGCGTCTGTTCGAAGCAAGTACATTGTATTGGACTGAAGAGGAGCTACTGTTCTCGTCAGTTTCCAAAGCAGAGTTGAACTAGATATGGCCCGTGTGTGTAGGAAGCACAGTTCTTTTGTTCTGAGAAAGCTCACTGTTCTGGCCATATAGGAAACACTGTAGAGTAGAAGAGTGTTCTTTTCTAAAAAACAGAGTGTGTTTCATGTCAGGCGAGCTAGCGTTTGTTTCCCAGTCCAAAATGGAGCTGAATCACATGGAGTTTCTGTTCCTATTAGCAAGAGTTGTTTTCTGGTAAGAAGAGTCACTATTGTGCTCCCATTGCTGTACACAGTGCAAATAGCACTCGCGTCTGTTCCCAGCAAGTACAGTGTATTAGACTGAAGAGGATCTCCTGTTCTTGTCAGGTTCCTAAGCAGAGTTGAACTAGATATGACCCGAGTGTGTAGGAAGAACAGTTCTTTTTTTCTGAGCAAGCTCTCTGTTTTGGCCCTACAGGAAACACAGTAGAATAAAAGAGTGCTCTTTTCTCAAAAGCACAGTGTGTTTCTTGTAAGGCGAGCTAGCGTTTGTTTCCCATCCCTAAGTGGATTGAATCAAATGCAGTTTCAGGTCCTAAGAGCAAGAGTTGTTTTCTGGTAAGAAGAGTCACTATTGTGCATCCATTGTCGTACACAGTGCAAATAGCACTCGCGTCTGTTCCCAGCAAGTACAGTGTATTGGACTGAAGAGGATCTACTGTTCTCGTCAGTTTCCTAAGCAGAGTTGAACTAGATATGGCCCGTGTGTTTAGGAAGCACAGTTCTTTTGTTCTGAGCAAGCTCACTGTTCTGGTCTTATAGGAAACACAGTAGAGTAGGAGAGTGCTCTTTTCTCAAAAGCAGAGTGTGTTTCTTGTAAGGCGAGCTTGCATTTGTTTCCCAGTCCTAAATGGAGTTGAATCACATGCAATTTTTGGTCCTACGAGCAAGAGTTGCTTTCCGGTAAGGAAAGTCACTATTGCGCTCCCATTGCCATACACAGTGCAAATAGCACTGGCATCTGTTGCCAGCAAGTACAGTGTATTGGACTGAAGAGGAGCTACTTCTCTTGTAAGTTTCCTCAGCAGAGATGAACTAGATATGACCCGAGTGTAGGAAGCACAGTTCGTTTGTTCTGAGCAAGTTCTCTGTTTGGACCCCAGAGGAAACACAGTAGAGTAGAAGAGTGCTCTTTTGTCACAAGCAGAGTGTGTTTCTTGTAAGGCGAGCTAGCGTTTGTTTCCCAGTCCTAAATGAAGTTGAAATACACATGCAGTTTCTGGTCCTACGAGCGAGAGTTGTTTTCTGGTAAGAAGAGTCCGTTTTGCGCTCCTTTTGCCATACACAGTGCAAATAGCACTCGCGTCTGTTCCCAGCAAGTACAGTGTATTGGACTGAAGAGGAGCTACTGTTCTTGTCAGTTTCCTATGCAGAATTGAACTAGATATGGCCCGTGTCTAGGAAGCACAGTTCTTTTGTTCTGAACAAGCTCACTGTTCTGGCCCTACAGGAAACACAGTAGAGTAGAAGAGTGCTCTTTTCTCAAAAGCAGAGTGTGTTTCTTGTAAGACGAGCTAGCGTTTGTTTCCCAGTCCTAAATAGAGTTGAATCACATGCATTTTCTGGTCTTACGAGCAAGAGTTTTTTCTGGTAAGAAGAGTCACTATTGCGCTCCCATTGTCATACACATGGCAAATAGCACTGGCGTCTGTTCCCAGCAACTGCAGTGTATTGGACTGAAGAGGAGCTACTTCTCTTGTCAGTTTCCTAAGCAGAGTTGAACTAGATATGGCCCGGATATAGGAAGCACAGTTCTTTTGTTCTTAGCAAGCTCTCTGTTCAGACACCATGGGAAACACAATAGAGTAGAAGAGTGCTCTTTTCTCAAAAGCAGAGTGTGTTTCTTGTAAGGCGAGCTAGCGTTTGTTTCCCAGTCCTAAATGGAGTTGAATCACATGCAGTTTCTGGTCCTATGAGCAAGAGTTGTTTTCTGGTAAGAAGAGTCACATTTGTGCTCCCATTGCTGAACACAGTGCAAATAGCACTCGCGTCTGTTCCCAGCAAGTACAGTGTATTGGACTGAAGAGGAGCTACTGTTCTTGTCAATTTCCTAAGCAGAGTTGAACTAGATATGGCCCGTGTGTGTAGGAAGCACAGTTCTTTTGTTCTCAGCAAGCTCACTGTTTGGACCCCATAGAAAACACAGTAGAGTAGAAGAGTGCTCTTTACTCAAAAAGAAGACTGTGTTTCTTGTAAGGCGAGCTAGTGTTTGTTTCCCAGTCCTAAATGGAGTTGAATCCCATGCAGTTTTTGGTCCTACGAGCAAGAGTTGTTTTTTGGTAAGGAAAGTCACTATTGCGCTCCATTTCCATACACAGAGCAAATAGCACTCGCGTCTGTTCGAAGCAAGTACATTGTATTGGACTGAAGAGGAGCTACTGTTCTTGTCAGTTTCCTATGCAGAATTGAACTAGATATGGCCCATGTCTAGGAAGCACAGTTCTTTTGTTCTGAGCAAGCTCACTGTTCTGGCCCTACAGGAAACACAGTAGAGTAGAAGAGTGCTCTTTTCTCAAAAGCAGAGTGTGTTTCTTGTAAGGCGAGCTAGCGTTTGTTTCCCAGTCCAAAATCGAGTTGAATCACATGCAGTTTCTGGTCCTACAAGCAAGATTTGTTTTTGCTAAGAAAAGTCACTATTGCGCTCCCTTTGTCATTCACAGTGCAAATAGCAGTGGCTTCTGTTCCCAGCAAGTACAGTGTATTGGACTGAAGAGGATCTACTGTTCTTGTCAGTTTCCTAAGCAGAGTTGAACTAGATATGGCCCCTGTGAGTAGGAAGCACGGTTCTTTTGTTCTGAGCATGCTCACTGTTCGGACCCTATAGGAAACACAGTAGAGTAGAAGTGTGACCTTTTCTCAAAGCAGAGCGTGTTTCTTGTAAGGCGAGCTAGCGTTTGTTTCCCAGTCCTAAGTGGAGTTGAATAACATGCAGTTTTTGGTCCTATTAGCAAGAGTTGTTTTCTGGTAAGAAGAGTCACTATTGTGCTCCCATTGCTGTACACATAGCAAATAGCACTGGCTTCTGTTCCCAGCATGTACAGTGTATTGGACTGAAGAGGAGCTACTGTTCTTGTGAGTTTCTAAGCAGAGTTGAACTAGATACGGCCCGTGTGTGTAGGAAGCACAGTTCTTTTGTTCTCAGCAAGCTCACTTTTCGGACCCCATAGGAAACACAGTAGAGTAGAAGAGTGCTCTTTTCTCAAAGCAGAGTGTGTTTATTGTAAGGCAAGCTAGGGTTTGTTTCCCTGTCCTAAATGGAGTTGAATCAAATGCAGTTTGTGGTCTTATGAGCAAGAGTTGGTTTCTGGTAAGAAGAGTCACTATTGCGCTCCAATTGCCATACACAGTGCAAATATCCCTCTCGTCTGTTCCCAGCAGGTACAGTGTATTGGACTGAAGAGGATCTACTGTTCTTGTCAGTTTCCTAAGCAGAGTTGAACTAGATATGGCCCGTGTGTGTAGGAAGCACAGTTCTTTTGTTCTCAGCAAGCTCACGGTTCTGGCCCTACAGGAAACACAGTAGAGTTGAAGAGTACTCTTTCCTCAAAAGCAGAGTGTGTTTCTAGTAAGGCGAGCTAGTGTTTGTTTCCCAGTCCTAAATGGAGTTGAATCACATGCAGTTTCTGGTCCTACGAGCAAGAGTTGTTTTTTGGTAAGGAAAGTCACTATTGCGCTCCATTTCCATACACAGTGCAAATAGCACTCGCGTCTGTTCGAAGCAAGTACATTGTATTGGACTGAAGAGGAGCTACTGTTCTCGTCAGTTTCCAAAGCAGAGTTGAACTAGATATGGCCCGTGTGTGTAGGAAGCACAGTTCTTTTGTTCTGAGAAAGCTCACTGTTCTGGCCATATAGGAAACACTGTAGAGTAGAAGAGTGTTCTTTTCTAAAAAACAGAGTGTGTTTCATGTCAGGCGAGCTAGCGTTTGTTTCCCAGTCCAAAATGGAGCTGAATCACATGGAGTTTCTGTTCCTATTAGCAAGAGTTGTTTTCTGGTAAGAAGAGTCACTATTGTGCTCCCATTGCTGTACACAGTGCAAATAGCACTCGCGTCTGTTCCCAGCAAGTACAGTGTATTAGACTGAAGAGGATCTCCTGTTCTTGTCAGGTTCCTAAGCAGAGTTGAACTAGATATGACCCGAGTGTGTAGGAAGAACAGTTCTTTTTTTCTGAGCAAGCTCTCTGTTTTGGCCCTACAGGAAACACAGTAGAATAAAAGAGTGCTCTTTTCTCAAAAGCACAGTGTGTTTCTTGTAAGGCGAGCTAGCGTTTGTTTCCCATCCCTAAGTGGATTGAATCAAATGCAGTTTCAGGTCCTAAGAGCAAGAGTTGTTTTCTGGTAAGAAGAGTCACTATTGTGCATCCATTGTCATACACAGTGCAAATAGCACTCGCATCTGTTCCCAGCAAGTACAGTGTATTGGACTGAAGAGGATCTACTGTTCTCGTCAGTTTCCTAAGCAGAGTTGAACTAGATATGGCCCGTGTGTTTAGGAAGCACAGTTCTTTTGTTCTGAGCAAGCTCACTGTTCTGGTCTTATAGGAAACACAGTAGAGTAGGAGAGTGCTCTTTTCTCAAAAGCAGAGTGTGTTTCTTGTAAGGCGAGCTTGCATTTGTTTCCCAGTCCTAAATGGAGTTGAATCACATGCAATTTTTGGTCCTACGAGTAAGAGTTGCTTTCCGGTAAGGAAAGTCACTATTGCGCTCCCATTGCCATACACAGTGCAAATAGCACTGGCATCTGTTGCCAGCAAGTACAGTGTATTGGACTGAAGAGGAGCTACTTCTCTTGTAACTTTCCTCAGCAGAGATGAACTAGATATGACCCGAGTGTAGGAAGCACAGTTCGTTTGTTCTGAGCAAGTTCTCTGTTTGGACCCCAGAGGAAACACAGTAGAGTAGAAGAGTGCTCTTTTGTCACAAGCAGAGTGTGTTTCTTGTAAGGCGAGCTAGCGTTTGTTTCCCAGTCCTAAATGAAGTTGAAATACACATGCAGTTTCTGGTCCTATGAGCGAGAGTTGTTTTCTGGTAAGAAGAGTCCGTTTTGCGCTCCTTTTGCCATACACAGTGCAAATAGCACTCGCGTCTGTTCCCAGCAAGTACAGTGTATTGGACTGAAGAGGAGCTACTGTTCTTGTCAGTTTCCTATGCAGAATTGAACTAGATATGGCCCGTGTCTAGGAAGCACAGTTCTTTTGTTCTGAACAAGCTCACTGTTCTGGCCCTACAGGAAACACAGTAGAGTAGAAGAGTGCTCTTTTCTCAAAAGCAGAGTGTGTTTCTTGTAAGACGAGCTAGCGTTTGTTTCCCAGTCCTAAATAGAGTTGAATCACATGCATTTTCTGGTCTTACGAGCAAGAGTTTTTTCTGGTAAGAAGAGTCACTATTGCGCTCCCATTGTCATACACATGGCAAATAGCACTGGCGTCTGTTCCCAGCAACTGCAGTGTATTGGACTGAAGAGGAGCTACTTCTCTTGTCAGTTTCCTAAGCAGAGTTGAACTAGATATGGCCCGGATATAGGAAGCACAGTTCTTTTGTTCTTAGCAAGCTCTCTGTTCAGACACCATGGGAAACACAATAGAGTAGAAGAGTGCTCTTTTCTCAAAAGCAGAGTGTGTTTCTTGTAAGGCGAGCTAGCGTTTGTTTCCCAGTCCTAAATGGAGTTGAATCACATGCAGTTTCTGGTCCTATGAGCAAGAGTTGTTTTCTGGTAAGAAGAGTCACATTTGTGCTCCCATTGCTGAACACAGTGCAAATAGCACTCGCGTCTGTTCCCAGCAAGTACAGTGTATTGGACTGAAGAGGAGCTACTGTTCTTGTCAATTTCCTAAGCAGAGTTGAACTAGATATGGCCCGTGTGTGTAGGAAGCACAGTTCTTTTGTTCTCAGCAAGCTCACTGTTTGGACCCCATAGAAAACACAGTAGAGTAGAAGAGTGCTCTTTACTCAAAAAGAAGACTGTGTTTCTTGTAAGGCGAGCTAGTGTTTGTTTCCCAGTCCTAAATGGAGTTGAATCCCATGCAGTTTTTGGTCCTACGAGCAAGAGTTGTTTTTTGGTAAGGAAAGTCACTATTGCGCTCCATTTCCATACACAGAGCAAATAGCACTCGCGTCTGTTCGAAGCAAGTACATTGTATTGGACTGAAGAGGAGCTACTGTTCTTGTCAGTTTCCTATGCAGAATTGAACTAGATATGGCCCATGTCTAGGAAGCACAGTTCTTTTGTTCTGTGCAAGCTCACTGTTCTGGCCCTACAGGAAACACAGTAGAGTAGAAGAGTGCTCTTTTCT
Source organism: Peromyscus eremicus (assembly GCF_949786415.1). Taxonomy (NCBI): domain Eukaryota; kingdom Metazoa; phylum Chordata; class Mammalia; order Rodentia; family Cricetidae; genus Peromyscus; species Peromyscus eremicus. The sequence goes on from NW_026735630.1 coordinate 16,783, forward strand.
CAAAAGCAGAGTGTGTTTCTTGTAAGGCGAGCTAGCGTTTGTTTCCCAGTCCAAAATCGAGTTGAATCACATGCAGTTTCTGGTCCTACAAGCAAGATTTGTTTTTGCTAAGAAAAGTCACTATTGCGCTCCCTTTGTCATTCACAGTGCAAATAGCAGTGGCTTCTGTTCCCAGCAAGTACAGTGTATTGGACTGAAGAGGATCTACTGTTCTTGTCAGTTTCCTAAGCAGAGTTGAACTAGATATGGCCCCTGTGAGTAGGAAGCACGGTTCTTTTGTTCTGAGCATGCTCACTGTTCGGACCCTATAGGAAACACAGTAGAGTAGAAGTGTGACCTTTTCTCAAAGCAGAGCGTGTTTCTTGTAAGGCGAGCTAGCGTTTGTTTCCCAGTCCTAAGTGGAGTTGAATAACATGCAGTTTTTGGTCCTATTAGCAAGAGTTGTTTTCTGGTAAGAAGAGTCACTATTGTGCTCCCATTGCTGTACACATAGCAAATAGCACTGGCTTCTGTTCCCAGCATGTACAGTGTATTGGACTGAAGAGGAGCTACTGTTCTTGTGAGTTTCTAAGCAGAGTTGAACTAGATACGGCCCGTGTGTGTAGGAAGCACAGTTCTTTTGTTCTCAGCAAGCTCACTTTTCGGACCCCATAGGAAACACAGTAGAGTAGAAGAGTGCTCTTTTCTCAAAGCAGAGTGTGTTTATTGTAAGGCAAGCTAGGGTTTGTTTCCCTGTCCTAAATGGAGTTGAATCAAATGCAGTTTGTGGTCTTATGAGCAAGAGTTGGTTTCTGGTAAGAAGAGTCACTATTGCGCTCCAATTGCCATACACAGTGCAAATATCCCTCTCGTCTGTTCCCAGTAGGTACAGTGTATTGGACTGAAGAGGATCTACTGTTCTTGTCAGTTTCCTAAGCAGAGTTGAACTAGATATGGCCCGTGTGTGTAGGAAGCACAGTTCTTTTGTTCTCAGCAAGCTCACGGTTCTGGCCCTACAGGAAACACAGTAGAGTTGAAGAGTACTCTTTCCTCAAAAGCAGAGTGTGTTTCTAGTAAGGCGAGCTAGTGTTTGTTTCCCAGTCCTAAATGGAGTTGAATCACATGCAGTTTCTGGTCCTAAGAGCAACAGTTGTTTTCTGGTAAGAAGAATCACTATTGTGCTCCCATTGCTGTTCACAGTGCAAATAGCACTCCATTCTGTTCCCAGCAAGTACAGTGTATTGGACTGAAGAGGAGCTACTGTTCTTGTCAGTTTCCTAAGCAGAGTTGAACTAGATATGGCCCGTGTGTGTAGGAAGCACAGTTCTTTTGTTCTCAGCAAGCTCACTGTTCTGGCGCTATAGGAAACACAGTAGAGTAGAAGAGTGCTGTTTTCTCAAAACCAGAGTGTGTTTCTTGTAAGGCGAGCTAGCGTTTGTTTCCAAGTCCTAAATGGAGTTGAATCACATGCAGTTTCTGGTCCTACACGCAAGAGTTGTTTTCTGGTATGGAAAGTCACTATTGCGCTCCCATTGCTATATACAGTGCAAATAGCACTCGCATCTGTTCCCAGCATGTACAGTGTATTTGACTGAAGAGGAGCTACTGTTCTTGTCAGTTTCCTAAACAGAGTTGAATTAGATATGGCGTGAGTGTGTAGGAAGCACAGTTCTTTTGTTCTCAGCAAGCTCACTGTTCGGACCCCATAGAAAACACAGTAGAGTAGAAGAGTGCTCTTTATTCAAAAAGAAGACTGTGTTTCTAGTAAGGCGAGCTATTGTTTGTTTCCCAGTCCTAAATGGAGTTGAATTACATGCAGTGTTTGGTCCTACGAGCAAGAGTTGTTTTTTGGTAAGGAAAGTCACTATTGCGCTCCATTTCCATACACAGTGCAAAAAGCACTCGCGTCTGTTCGAAGCAAGTACAGTGTATTGGACTGAAGAGGAGCTACTGTTCTCGTCAGTTTCCAAAGCAGAGTTGAACTAGATATGGCCCATGTGTGTAGGAAGCACAGTTCTTTTGTTCTGAAAAAGCTCACTGTTCTGGCCCTATAGGAAACACTGTAGAGTAGAAGAGTGCTCCTTTCTAAAAAACAGAGTGTGTTTCATGTCAGGCGAGCTAGCGTTTGTTTCCCAGTCCAAAATGGAGCTGAATCACATGCAGTTTCTGTTCCTAGGAGCAAGAGTTGTTTTCTGGTAAGAAGAGTCACTATTATGCTCCCATTGTCATACACAGAGCAAATAGCACTGGCTTCTGTTCCCAGCATGTACAGTGTATTGGACTGAAGAGGATCTACTGTTCTTGTCAGGTTCCTAAGCAGAGTTGAACTAGATTGGCCCGTGTGTGTAGGAAGCACCGTTCTTCTGTTCTCAGCAAGCTCATTGTTCTTGCCCTATAGGAAACACAGTAGAGTAGAAGAGTGCTCTTTCCTCAAAAGCAGAGTGTGCTTCTAGTAAGGCGACCTAGTGTTTGTTTCCCAGTCCTAAATGGAGTTGAATCACATGCAGTTTCTGGTCCTAAGAGCAAGAGTTGTTTTCTGGTAAGAAGAGTCACTATTGTGCTCCCATTGCTGTTCACAGGGCAAATAGCACTCGCGTCTGTTCCCAGCAAGTACAGTGTATTGGACTGAAGAGGAGCTACTCTTCTTGTCAGTTTCCTAAGCAGAGTTGAAATAGATATGGCCCGTGTGTGTAGGAAGCACAGTTCTATTGTTCTGAGCAAGCTCACTGTTCTGGCCCTATAGGAAACACAGTAGAGTAGAAGAGTGCTCTTTTTTCAAAAGCAGAAAGTGTTTCTTGTAAGGCAAGCTAGTGTTTGTTTCCCAGTTCTAAATGGAGTAAATCACATTTAGTTTCTGGTCCTACGAGCAAGAGTTGTTTTCTGGTAAGAAGAGTCACTATTGCGCTCCCATTGCCATACACAGTGCAAATAGCCCTCGCGTCTGTTCCCAGCAAGTACAGTGTATTGGACTGAAGAGGAGCTACTGTTCTTGTGAGTTTCCTAAGCAGAGTGGAACTAGATATGGCCCGTGTGTGTAGGAAGCACAGTTCTTTTGTTCTCAGCAAGCTCACTGTTCGGACCCCATAGGAAACACTGTAGAGTAGAAGAGTGCTCTTTTCTCAAAAGCAGAGTGTGTCTTGTAAGGCAAGCTAGGATTTGTTTCCCAGTCCTAAATGGAGTTGAATCAAATGCAGTTTTTGGTATTATGAGCAAGAGTTGTTTTCTGGTAAGAAGAGTCACTATTGCGCTCCAATTGCCATACACAGTGCAAATAGCACTCGCGTCTGTTCCCAGCAAGTACAGTGTATTGGACTGAAGAGGAGCTACTGTTCTTGTCAGTTTCCTATGCAGAATTGAACTAGATATGGCCCATGTCTAGGAAGCACAGTTCTTTTGTTCTGAGCAAGCTCACTGTTCTGGCCCTACAGGAAACACAGTAGAGTAGAAGAGTGCTCTTTTCTCAAAAGCAGAGTGTGTTTCTTGTAAGGCGAGCTAGCGTTTGTTTCCCAGTCCTAAATCGAGTTGAATCACATGCAGTTTCTGGTCCTACGAGCAAGATTTGTTTTTGCTAAGAAAAGTCACTATTGCGCTCCCTTTGTCTTACACAGTGCAAATAGCAGTGGCTTCTGTTCCCAGCAAGTACAGTGTATTGGACTGAAGAGGATCTACTGTTCTTGTCAGTTTCCTAAGCAGAGTTGAACTAGATATGGCCCCTGTGTGTAGGAAGCACGGTTCCTTTGTTCTGAGCAAGCTCACTGTTCGGACCCTATAGGAAACACAGTAGAGTAGAAGTGTGACCTTTTCTCAAAGCAGAGCGTGTTTCTTGTAAGGCGAGCTAGCGTTTGTTTCCCAGTCCTAAGTGGAGTTGAATAACATGCAGTTTTTGGTCCTATTAGCAAGAGTTGTTTTCTGGTAAGAAGAGTCACTATTGTGCTCCCATTGCTGTACACAGTGCAAATAGCACTCGCGTCTGTTCCCAGCAAGTACAGTGTATTGGACTGAAGAGGAGCTACTGTTCTTGTCAGTTTCCTAAGCATAGTTGAACAAGATATGGCCCGTGTGTGTAGGAAGCACAGTTCTTTTGTTCTCAGCAAGCTCAATGTTCTGGCACTATAGGAAACACTGTAGAGAAGAAGAGTGCTCCTTTCTAAAAAACAGAGTGTGCTTCTAGTAAGAAGAACTATTGTTTGTTTCCCAGTCCTAAATGGAGTTGAATCACATGCAGTTTCTGGTCCTAAGAGCAAGAGTTGTTTTCTGGTAAGAAGAGTCACTATTGTGCTCCCATTGCTGTTCACAGTGCAAATAGCACTGGCGTCTGTTCCCAGCAAGTACAGTGTATTGGACTGCAGAAGATCTACTCTTCTTGTCAGTTTCCTAAGCAGAGTTGAACTAGGTATGGCCCGTGTGTGTAGGAAGCACAGTTCTTTTGTTCTGAGCAAGCTCACTGTTCTGGCCCTATAGGAAACACAGTAGAGTAGAAGAGTGCTCTTTTCTCAAAAGCAGAAAGTGTTTCTCGTAAGGCAAGCTAATGTTTGTTTCCCAGTTCTAAATGGAGTAAATCACATGCAGTTTCTGGTCCTACGAGCAAGAGTTGTTTTCTGGTAAGAAGAGTCACTATTGCGCTCCGATTGCCATACACAGTGCAAATAGCACTCGCGTCTGTTTCCAGCAAGTACAGTGTATTGGACTGAAGAGGAGCTAATGTTCTTGTCAGTTTCCTATGCAGAATTGAACTAGATATGGCCCATGTCTAGGAAGCACAGTTCTTTTGTTCTGAGCAAGCTCACTGTTCTGGCCCTACAGGAAACACAGTAGAGTAGATGAGTGCTCTTTTCTCAAAAGCAGAGTGTGTTTCTTGTAAGGCGAGCTAGCGTTTGTTTCCCAGTCCTAAATCGAGTTGAATCACATGCAGTTTCTGGTCCTACGAGCAAGATTTGTTTTTGCTAAGAAAAGTCACTATTGCGCTCCCTTTGTCATTCACAGTGCAAATAGCAGTGGCTTCTGTTCCCAGCAAGTACAGTGTATTGGACTGAAGAGGATCTACTGTTCTTGTCAGTTTCCTAAGCAGAGTTGAACTAGATATGGCCCCTGTGTGTAGGAAGCACGGTTCTTTTGTTCTGAGCATGCTCACTGTTCGGACCCTATAGGAAACACAGTAGAGTAGAAGTGTGACCTTTTCTCAAAGCAGAGCGTGTTTCTTGTAAGGCGAGCTAGCGTTTGTTTCCCAGTCCTAAGTGGAGTTGAATAACATGCAGTTTTTGGTCCTATTAGCAAGAGTTGTTTTCTGGTAAGAAGAGTCACTATTGTGCTCCCATTGCTGTACACATAGCAAATAGCACTGGCTTCTGTTCCCAGCAAGTACAGTGTATTGGACTGAAGAGGAGCTACTCTTCTTGTCAGTTTCCTAAGCAGAGTTGAACTAGATTGGCCTGTGTGTGTAGGAAGCACCGTTCTTTTGTTCTCAGCAAGCTCACTGTTCTTGCCCTATAGGAAACACAGTAGAGTAGAAGAGTGCTCTTTTCTCAAAAGCAGAAAGTGTTTCTTGTAAGGCAAGCTAGTGTTTGTTTCCCAGTTCTAAATGGAGTAAATCACATGCAGTTTCTGGTCCTACGAGCAAGAGTTGTTTTCTGGTAAGAAGAGTCACTATTGAGCTCCCATTGCCGTAAACAGTGCAAATAGCCCTCGCGTCTGTTCCCAGCAAGTACAGTGTATTGGACTGAAGAGGAGCTACTGTTCTTGTCAGTTTCCTAAGCAGAGTTGAACTAGATATGGCCCGTGTGTGTAGGAAGCACAGTTCTTTTGTTCTCAGCAAGCTCACGGTTCTGGCCCTACAGGAATCACAGTAGAGTTGAAGAGTACTCTTTCCTCAAAAGCAGAGTGTGTTTCTAGTAAGGCGAGCTAGTGTTTGTTTCCCAGTCCTAAAAGGAGTTGAATCACATGCAGTTTCTGGTCCTAAGAGCAAGAGTTGTTTTCTGGTAAGAAGAGACACTATTGTGTTCCCATTGCTGTTCACAGTGCAAATAGCACTCGCGTCTTTTCCCAGCAAGTACAGTGTATTGGACTGAATAGGATCTACTGTTCTTGTCAGTTTCCTAAGCAGAGTTGAACTAGATATGGCCCGTGTGTGTAGGAAGCACAGTTCTTTTGTTCTGAGCAAGCTCACTGTTCTGGCGCTATAGGAAACACTGTAGAGTAGAAGAGTGCTCCTTTCTAAAAAACAGAGTGTGTTTCATGTCAGGCGAGCTAGCGTTTGTTTCCCAGTCCAAAATGGAGCTGAATCACATGCAGTTTCTGTTCCTAGGAGCAAGAGTTGTTTTCTGGTAAGAAGAGTCACTATTATGCTCCCATTGTCATACACAGAGCAAATAGCACTGGCTTCTGTTCCCAGCATGTACAGTGTATTGGACTGAAGAGAATCTACTGTTCTTGTCAGGTTCCTAAGCAGAGTTGAACTAGATTGGCCCGTGTGTGTAGGAAGCACCGTTCTTCTGTTCTCAGCAAGCTCATTGTTCTTGCCCTATAGGAAACACAGTAGAGTAGAAGAGTGCTCTTTCCTCAAAAGCAGAGTGTGCTTCTAGTAAGGCGACCTAGTGTTTGTTTCCCAGTCCTAAATGGAGTTGAATCACATGCAGTTTCTGGTCCTAAGAGCAAGAGATGTTTTCTGGTAAGAAGAGTCACTATTGTGCTCCCATTGCTGTTCACAGGGCAAATAGCACTCGCGTCTGTTCCCAGCAAGTACAGTGTATTGGACTGAAGAGGAGCTACTCTTCTTGTCAGTTTCCTAAGCAGAGTTGAAATAGATATGGCCCGTGTGTGTAGGAAGCACAGTTCTTTTGTTCTGAGCAAGCTCACTGTTCTGTCCCTATAGGAAACACAGTAGAGTAGAAGAGTGCTCTTTTTTCAAAAGCAGAAAGTGTTTCTTGTAAGGCAAGCTAGTGTTTGTTTCCCAGTTCTAAATGGAGTAAATCACATTTAGTTTCTGGTCCTACGAGCAAGAGTTGTTTTCTGGTAAGAAGAGTCACTATTGCGCTCCCATTGCCATACACAGTGCAAATAGCCCTCGCGTCTGTTCCCAGCAAGTACAGTGTATTGGACTGAAGAGGAGCTACTGTTCTTGTGAGTTTCCTAAGCAGAGTGGAACTAGATATGGCCCGTGTGTGTAGGAAGCACAGTTCTTTTGTTCTCAGCAAGCTCACTGTTCGGACCCCATAGGAAACACTGTAGAGTAGAAGAGTGCTCTTTTCTCAAAAGCAGAGTGTGTCTTGTAAGGCAAGCTAGGATTTGTTTCCCAGTCCTAAATGGAGTTGAATCAAATGCAGTTTTTGGTATTATGAGCAAGAGTTGTTTTCTGGTAAGAAGAGTCACTATTGCGCTCCAATTGCCATACACAGTGCAAATAGCACTCGCGTCTGTTCCCAGCAAGTACAGTTTATTGGACTGAAGAGGAGCTACTGTTCTTGTCAGTTTCCTATGCAGAATTGAACTAGATATGGCCCATGTCTATAAAGCACAGTTCTTTTGTTCTGAGCAAGCTCACTGTTCTGGCCCTACAGGAAACACAGTAGAGTAGAAGAGTGCTCTTTTCTCAAAAGCAGAGTGTGTTTCTTGTAAGGCGAGCTAGCGTTTGTTTCCCAGTCCTAAATCGAGTTGAATCACATGCAGTTTCTGGTCCTACGAGCAAGATTTGTTTTTGCTAAGAAAAGTCACTATTGCGCTCCCTTTGTCTTACACAGTGCAAATAGCAGTGGCTTCTGTTCCCAGCAAGTACAGTGTATTGGACTGAAGAGGATCTACTGTTCTTGTCAGTTTCCTAAGCAGAGTTGAACTAGATATGGCCCCTGTGTGTAGGAAGCACGGTTCCTTTGTTCTGAGCAAGCTCACTGTTCGGACCCTATAGGAAACACAGTAGAGTAGAAGTGTGACCTTTTCTCAAAGCAGAGCGTGTTTCTTGTAAGGCGAGCTAGCGTTTGTTTCCCAGTCCTAAGTGGAGTTGAATAACATGCAGTTTTTGGTCCTATTAGCAAGAGTTGTTTTCTGGTAAGAAGAGTCACTATTGTGCTCCCATTGCTGTACACAGTGCAAATAGCACTCGCGTCTGTTCCCAGCAAGTACAGTGTATTGGACTGAAGAGGAGCTACTGTTCTTGTCAGTTTCCTAAGCATAGTTGAACAAGATATGGCCCGTGTGTGTAGGAAGCACAGTTCTTTTGTTCTCAGCAAGCTCAATGTTCTGGCACTATAGGAAACACTGTAGAGAAGAAGAGTGCTCCTTTCTAAAAAACAGAGTGTGCTTCTAGTAAGAAGAACTATTGTTTGTTTCCCAGTCCTAAATGGAGTTGAATCACATGCAGTTTCTGGTCCTAAGAGCAAGAGTTGTTTTCTGGTAAGAAGAGTCACTATTGTGCTCCCATTGCTGTTCACAGTGCAAATAGCACTGGCGTCTGTTCCCAGCAAGTACAGTGTATTGGACTGAAGAAGATCTACTCTTCTTGTCAGTTTCCTAAGCAGAGTTGAACTAGGTATGGCCCGTGTGTGTAGGAAGCACAGTTCTTTTGTTCTGAGCAAGCTCACTGTTCTGGCCCTATAGGAAACACAGTAGAGTAGAAGAGTGCTCTTTTCTCAAAAGCAGAAAGTGTTTCTCGTAAGGCAAGCTAATGTTTGTTTCCCAGTTCTAAATGGAGTAAATCACATGCAGTTTCTGGTCCTACGAGCAAGAGTTGTTTTCTGGTAAGAAGAGTCACTATTGCGCTCCAATTGCCATACACAGTGCAAATAGCACTCGCGTCTGTTTCCAGCAAGTACAGTGTATTGGACTGAAGAGGAGCTAATGTTCTTGTCAGTTTCCTATGCAGAATTGAACTAGATATGGCCCATGTCTAGGAAGCACAGTTCTTTTGTTCTGAGCAAGCTCACTGTTCTGGCCCTACAGGAAACACAGTAGAGTAGAAGAGTGCTCTTTTCTCAAAAGCAGAGTGTGTTTCTTGTAAGGCGAGCTAGCGTTTGTTTCCCAGTCCTAAATCGAGTTGAATCACATGCAGTTTCTGGTCCTACGAGCAAGATTTGTTTTTGCTAAGAAAAGTCACTATTGCGCTCCCTTTGTCATTCACAGTGCAAATAGCAGTGGCTTCTGTTCCCAGCAAGTACAGTGTATTGGACTGAAGAGGATCTACTGTTCTTGTCAGTTTCCTAAGCAGAGTTGAACTAGATATGGCCCCTGTGTGTAGGAAGCACGGTTCTTTTGTTCTGAGCATGCTCACTGTTCGGACCCTATAGGAAACACAGTAGAGTAGAAGTGTGACCTTTTCTCAAAGCAGAGCGTGTTTCTTGTAAGGCGAGCTAGCGTTTGTTTCCCAGTCCTAAGTGGAGTTGAATAACATGCAGTTTTTGGTCCTATTAGCAAGAGTTGTTTTCTGGTAAGAAGAGTCACTATTGTGCTCCCATTGCTGTACACATAGCAAATAGCACTGGCTTCTGTTCCCAGCATGTACAGTGTATTGGACCTAAGGGGATCTACTATTCTTGTCAGGTTCCTAAGCAGAGTTGAACTAGATTGGCCCGTGTGTGTAGGAAGCACCGTTCTTTTGTTCTCAGCAAGCTCACTGTTCTTGCCCTATAGGAAACACAGTAGAGTAGAAGAGTGCTCTTTCCTCAAAAGCAGAGTGTGCTTCTATTAAGGCGAGCTAGTGTTTGTTTCCCAGTCCTAAATGGAGTTGAATCACATGCAGTTTCTGGTCCTAAGAGCAAGAGTTGTTTTCTGGTAAGAAGAGTCACTATTGTGCTCCCATTGCTGTTCACAGTGCAAATAGCACTCGCGTCTCTTCCCAGCAAGTACAGTGTATTGGACTGAAGAGGAGCTACTCTTCTTGTCAGTTTCCTAAGCAGAGTTGAACTAGATATGGCCCGTGTGTGTAGGAAGCACAGTTCTTTTGTTCTGAGCAAGCTCACTGTTCTGGCCCTATAGGAAACACAGTAGAGTAGAAGAGTGCTCTTTTCTCAAAAGCAGAAAGTGTTTCTTGTAAGGCAAGCTAGTGTTTGTTTCCCAGTTCTAAATGGAGTAAATCACATGCAGTTTCTGGTCCTACGAGCAAGAGTTGTTTTCTGGTAAGAAGAGTCACTATTGAGCTCCCATTGCCGTAAACAGTGCAAATAGCCCTCGCGTCTGTTCCCAGCAAGTACAGTGTATTGGACTGAAGAGGAGCTACTGTTCTTGTCAGTTTCCTAAGCAGAGTTGAACTAGATATGGCCCGTGTGTGTAGGAAGCACAGTTCTTTTGTTCTCAGCAAGCTCACGGTTCTGGCCCTACAGGAATCACAGTAGAGTTGAAGAGTACTCTTTCCTCAAAAGCAGAGTGTGTTTCTAGTAAGGCGAGCTAGTGTTTGTTTCCCAGTCCTAAAAGGAGTTGAATCACATGCAGTTTCTGGTCCTAAGAGCAAGAGTTGTTTTCTGGTAAGAAGAGACACTATTGTGTTCCCATTGCTGTTCACAGTGCAAATAGCACTCGCGTCTGTTCCCAGCAAGTACAGTGTATTGGACTGAATAGGATCTACTGTTCTTGTCAGTTTCCTAAGCAGAGTTGAACTAGATATGGCCCGTGTGTGTAGGAAGCACAGTTCTTTTGTTCTGAGCAAGCTCACTGTTCTGGCGCTATAGGAAACACAGTAGAGTAGAAGAGTGCTGTTTTCTCAAAACCAGAGTGTGTTTCTTGTAAGGCGAGCTAGCGTTTGTTTCCAAGTCCTAAATGGAGTTGAATCACATGCAGTTTCTGGTCCTACACGCAAGAGTTGTTTTCTGGTATGGAAAGTCACTATTGCGCTCCCATTGCTATATACAGTGCAAATAGCACTCGCATCTGTTCCCAGCATGTACAGTGTATTTGACTGAAGAGGAGCTACTGTTCATGTAATTTTCCTAAGCAGAGTTGAATTAGATATGGCGTGAGTGTGTAGGAAGCACAGTTCTTTTGTTCTCAGCAAGCTCACTGTTCGGACCCCATAGAAAACACAGTAGAGTAGAAGAGTGCTCTTTATTCAAAAAGAAGACTGTGTTTCTAGTAAGGCGAGCTAGTGTTTGTTTCCCAGTCCTAAATGGAGTTGAATTACATGCAGTTTTTGGTCCTACGAGCAAGAGTTGTTTTTTGGTAAGGAAAGTCACTATTGCGCTCCATTTCCATACACAGTGCAAAAAGCACTCGCGTCTGTTCGAAGCAAGTACAGTGTATTGGACTGAAGAGGAGCTACTGTTCTCGTCAGTTTCCAAAGCAGAGTTGAACTAGATATGGCCCGTGTGTGTAGGAAGCACAGTTCTTTTCTTCTGAAAAAGCTCACTGTTCTGGCCCTATAGGAAACACTGTAGAGTAGAAGAGTGCTCCTTTCTAAAAAACAGAGTGTGTTTCATGTCAGGCGAGCTAGCGTTTGTTTCCCAGTCCAAAATGGAGCTGAATCACATGCAGTTTCTGGTCCTAGGAGCAAGAGTTGTTTTCTGGTAAGAAGAGTCACTATTATGCTCCTATTGTCATACACAGAGCAAATAGCACTGGCTTCTGTTCCCAGCATGTACAGTGTATTGGACTGAAGAGGATCTACTGTTCTTGTCAGGTTCCTAAGCAGAGTTGAACTAGATTGGCCCGTGTGTGTAGGAAGCACCGTTCTTCTGTTCTCAGCAAGCTCATTGTTCTTGCCCTATAGGAAACACAGTAGAGTAGAAGAGTGCTCTTTCCTCAAAAGCAGAGTGTGCTTCTAGTAAGGCGAGCTAGTGTTTGTTTCCCAGTCCTAAATGGAGTTGAATCACATGCAGTTTCTGGTCCTACGAGCAAGAGTTGTTTTCTGGTAAGAAGAGTCACTATTGTGCTCCCATTGCTGTTCACAGGGCAAATAGCACTCGCGTCTGTTCCCAGCAAGTACAGTGTATTGGACTGAAGAGGAACTACTCTTCTTGTCAGTTTCCTAAGCATAGTTGAAATAGATATGGCCCGTGTGTGTAGGAAGCACAGTTTTTTTTGTTCTGAGCAAGCTCACTGTTCTGGCCCTATAGGAAACACAGTAGAGTAGAAGAGTGCTCTTTTTTCAAAAGCAGAAAGTGTTTCTTGTAAGGCAAGCTAGTGTTTGTTTCCCAGTTCTAAATGGAGTAAATCACATGCAGTTTCTGGTCCTACGAGCAAGAGTTGTTTTCTGGTAAGAAGAGTCACTAGTGCGCTCCCATTGCCGTACACAGTGCAAATAGCCCTCGCGTCTGTTCCCAGCAAGTACAGTGTATTGGACTGAAGAGGAGCTACTGTTCTTGTGAGTTTCCTAAGCAGAGTTGAACTAGATATGGCCCGTGTGTTTAGGAAGCACAGTTCTTTTGTTCTCAGCACGCTCACTGTTCGGACCCCATAGGAAACACTGTAGAGTAGAAGAGTGCTCTTTTCTCAAAAGCAGAGTGTGTCTTGTAAGGCAAGCTAGGATTTGTTTCCCAGTCCTAAATGGAGTTGAATCAAATGCAGTTTTTGGTCTTACGAGCAAGAGTTGTTTTCTGGTAAGAAGAGTCACTATTGCGCTCCAATTGCCATACACAGTGCAAATAGCACTCGCGTCTGTTCCCAGCAAGTACAGTGTATTGGACTGAAGAGGAGCTAATGTTCTTGTCAGTTTCCTATGCAGAATTGAACTAGATATGGCCCATGTCTAGGAAGCACAGTTCTTTTGTTCTGAGCAAGCTCACTGTTCTGTCCCTACAGGAAACACAGTAGAGTAGAAGAGTGCTCTTTTCTCAAAAGCAGAGTGTGTTTCTTGTAAGGTGAGCTAGCGTTTGTTTCCCAGTCCTAAATCGAGTTGAATCACATGCAGTTTCTGGTCCTACGAGCAAGATTTGTTTTTGCTAAGAAAAGTCACTATTGCGCTCCCTTTGTCATTCACAGTGCAAATAGCAGTGGCTTCTGTTCCCAGCAAGTACAGTGTATTGGACTGAAGAGGATCTACTGTTCTTGTCAGTTTCCTAAGCAGAGTTGAACTAGATATGGTCCGTGTGTGTAGGAAGCACGGTTCTTTTGTTCTGAGCAAGCTCACTGTTCGGACCCTATAGGAAACACAGTAGAGTAGAAGTGTGACATTTTCTCAAAGCAGAGCGTGTTTCTTGTAAGGCGAGCTAGCGTTTGTTTCCCAGTCCTAAGTGGAGTTGAATAACATGCAGTTTTTGGTCCTATTAGCAAGAGTTGTTTTCTGGTAAGAAGAGTCACTATTGTGCTCCCATTGCTGTACACAGTGCAAATAGCACTCGCGTCTGTTCCCAGCAAGTACAGTGTATTAGACTGAAGAGGAGCTACTGTTCTTGTCAGTTTCCTAAGCAGAGTTGAACAAGATATGGCCCGTGTGTGTAGGAAGCACAGTTCTTTTGTTCTCAGCAAGCTCAATGTTCTGGCACTATAGGAAACACTGTAGAGAAGAAGAGTGCTCCTTTCTAAAAAACAGAGTGTGCTTCTAGTAAGAAGAGCTATTGTTTGTTTCCCAGTCCTAAATGGAGTTGAATCACATGCAGTTTCTGGTCCTAAGAGCAAGAGTTGTTTTCTGGTAAGAAGAGTCACTATTGTGCTCCCATTGCTGTTCACAGTGCAAATAGCACTCTCGTGTGTTCCCAGCAAGTACAGTGTATTGGACTGAAGAGGAGCTACTCTTCTTGTCAGTTTCCTAAGCAGAGTTGAACTAGGTATGGCCCGTGTGTGTAGGAAGCACAGTTCTTTTGTTCTGAGCAAGCTCACTGTTCTGGCCCTATAGGAAACACAGTAGAGTAGAAGAGTGCTCTTTTCTCAAAAGCAGAGTGTGTTTCTTGTAAGGCAAGCTAGGGTTTGTTTCCCAGTCCTAAATGGAGTTGAATCAAATGCAGTTTTTGGTCTTACGAGCAAGAGTTGTTTTCTGGTAAGAAGAGTCACTATTGTGCTCCAATTGCCATACACAGTGCAAATAGCACTCGCGTCTGTTCCCAGCAAGTACAGTGTATTGGACTGAAGAGGAGCTACTGTTCTTGTCAGTTTCCTATGCAGAATTGAACTAGATATGGCCCGTGTCTAGGAAGCACAGTTCTTTTGTTCTGAGCAAGCTCACTGTTCTGGCCCTACAGGAAACTCAGTAGAATAGAAGAGTGCTCTTTTCTCAAAAGCAGAGTGTGTTTCTTGTAAGGCGAGCTAGCGTTTGTTTCCCAGTCCTAAATCGAGTTGAATCACATGCAGTTTCTGGTCCTACGAGCAAGAGTTGTTTTTGCTAAGAATAGTCACTATTGCGCTCCCTTTGTCATTCACAGTGCAAATAGCTGTGGCGTCTGTTCCCAGCAAGTACAGTGTATTGGACTGAAGAGGATCTACTGTTCTTGTCAGTTTCCTAAGCAGAGTTGAACTAGATATGGCCCGTGTGTGTAGGAAGCACAGTTCTTTTGTTCTGAGCAAGCTCACTGTTCGGACCCTATAGGAAACACAGTAGAGTAGAAGTGTGACCTTTTTTCAAAGCAGAGCATGTTTCTTGTAAGGCGAGCAAGCGTTTGTTTCCCAGTCCTAAGTGGAGTTGAATAACATGCAGTTTTTGGTCCTATGAGCAAGAGTTGTTTTCTGGTAAGAAGAGTCACTATTGTGCTCCCATTACTGTACACAGTGCAAGTAGCACTCGCGTCTGTTCCCAGCAAGTACAGTGTATTGGACTGAAGAGGAGCTACTGTTCTTGTCAGTTTCCTAGCAGAGTTGAACAAGATATGGCCCGTGTGTGTAGGAAGCACAGTTCTTTTGTTCTCAGCAAGCTCAATGTTCTGGCACTATAGGAAACACAGTAGAGTAGAAGAGTGCTCTTTTCTCAAAAGCAGAGTGTGTTTCTTGTAAGGCTAGCTAGCATTTGTTTTTCAGTCCTAAATGGAGTTGAATCCCATGCAGTTTCTGGTCCTACGAGCAAGAGTTGTTTTCTGGTAAGAAGAGTCACTATTGGGCTTCCATTGTCATACACAGGGCAAATAGCACTGGCGTCTGTTCCCTGCATGTACAGTGTATTAGACTGAAGAGGATCTCCTGTTCTTGTCAGGTTCCTAAGCAAAGTTGAACTAGATATGACCCGTGTGTGTAGGAAGCACAGTTCTTTTTTTCTGAGCAAGCTCTCTGTTTTGGCCCTACAGGAAACACAGTAGAATAAAAGAGTGCTCTTTTCTCAAAAGCACAGTGTGTTTCTTGTAAGGCGAGCTAGCGTTTGTTTCCCATCCCTAAGTGGATTGAATCAAATGCAGTTTCAGGTCCTAAGAGCAAGAGTTGTTTTCTGGTAAGAAGAGTCACTATTGCGTTCCCATTGTCATACACAGTACAAATAGCATTGGCGTCTGTTCCCAGCAAGTACAGTGTATTGGACTGAAGAGGATCTACTGTTCTCGTCAGTTTCCTAAGCAGAGTTCAAATAGATATGGCCCGTGTGTTTAGGAAGCACAGTTCTTTTGTTCTGAGCAAGCTCACTGTTCTGGTCCTTTAGGAAACACAGTAGAGTAGGAGAGTGCTCTTTTCTCAAAAGCAGAGTGTGTTCCTTGTAAGGCGAGCTTGCATTTGTTTCCCAGTCCTAAATGGAGTTGAATCACATGCAATTTTTGGTCCTACGAGCAAGAGTTGTTTTCTGGTAAGGAAAGTCACTATTGCGCTCCCATTGCCATACACAGTGCAAATAGCACTGGCATCTGTTGCCAGCAAGTACAGTGTATTGGACTGAAGAGGAGCTACTTCTCTTGTCAGTTTCCTCAGCAGAGATGAACTAGATATGGCCCGAGTGTAGGAAGCACAGTTCGTTTGTTCTGAGCAAGTTCTCTGTTTGGACCCCAGAGGAAACACAGTAGAGTAGAAGAGTGCTCTTTTGTCAAAAGCAGAGTGTGTTTCTTGTAAGGCGAGCTAGCGTTTGTTTCCCAGTCCTAAATGAAGTTGAAATACACATGCAGGTTCTGGTCCTACAAGCGAGAGTTGTTTTCTGGTAAGAAGAGTCCATTTTGCGCTCCTTTTGCCATATACAGTGCAAATAGCACTCGCGTCTGTTCCCAGCAAGTACAGTGTATTGGACTGAAGAGAGGCTACTGTTCTTGTCAGTTTAGTAAGCAGAATTGAACTAGATTGGCCCGTGTGTGTAGGAAGCACCGTTCTTCTGTTCTCAGCAAGCTCATTGTTCTTGCCCTATAGGAAACACAGTAGAGTAGAAGAGTGCTCTTTCCTCAAAAGCAGAGTGTGCTTCTAGTAAGGCGAGCTAGTGTTTGTTTCCCAGTCCTAAATGGAGTTGAATCACATGCAGTTTCTGGTCCTACGAGCAAGAGTTGTTTTCTGGTAAGAAGAGTCACTATTGTGCTCCCATTGCTGTTCACAGGGCAAATAGCACTCGCGTCTGTTCCCAGCAAGTACAGTGTATTGGACTGAAGAGGAACTACTCTTCTTGTCAGTTTCCTAAGCATAGTTGAAATAGATATGGCCCGTGTGTGTAGGAAGCACAGTTTTTTTTGTTCTGAGCAAGCTCACTGTTCTGGCCCTATAGGAAACACAGTAGAGTAGAAGAGTGCTCTTTTTTCAAAAGCAGAAAGTGTTTCTTGTAAGGCAAGCTAGTGTTTGTTTCCCAGTTCTAAATGGAGTAAATCACATGCAGTTTCTGGTCCTACGAGCAAGAGTTGTTTTCTGGTAAGAAGAGTCACTAGTGCGCTCCCATTGCCGTACACAGTGCAAATAGCCCTCGCGTCTGTTCCCAGCAAGTACAGTGTATTGGACTGAAGAGGAGCTACTGTTCTTGTGAGTTTCCTAAGCAGAGTTGAACTAGATATGGCCCGTGTGTTTAGGAAGCACAGTTCTTTTGTTCTCAGCACGCTCACTGTTCGGACCCCATAGGAAACACTGTAGAGTAGAAGAGTGCTCTTTTCTCAAAAGCAGAGTGTGTCTTGTAAGGCAAGCTAGGATTTGTTTCCCAGTCCTAAATGGAGTTGAATCAAATGCAGTTTTTGGTCTTACGAGCAAGAGTTGTTTTCTGGTAAGAAGAGTCACTATTGCGCTCCAATTGCCATACACAGTACAAATAGCACTCGCGTCTGTTCCCAGCAAGTACAGTGTATTGGACTGAAGAGGAGCTAATGTTCTTGTCAGTTTCCTATGCAGAATTGAACTAGATATGGCCCATGTCTAGGAAGCACAGTTCTTTTGTTCTGAGCAAGCTCACTGTTCTGTCCCTACAGGAAACACAGTAGAGTAGAAGAGTGCTCTTTTCTCAAAAGCAGAGTGTGTTTCTTGTAAGGTGAGCTAGCGTTTGTTTCCCAGTCCTAAATCGAGTTGAATCACATGCAGTTTCTGGTCCTACGAGCAAGATTTGTTTTTGCTAAGAAAAGTCACTATTGCGCTCCCTTTGTCATTCACAGTGCAAATAGCAGTGGCTTCTGTTCCCAGCAAGTACAGTGTATTGGACTGAAGAGGATCTACTGTTCTTGTCAGTTTCCTAAGCAGAGTTGAACTAGATATGGTCCGTGTGTGTAGGAAGCACGGTTCTTTTGTTCTGAGCAAGCTCACTGTTCGGACCCTATAGGAAACACAGTAGAGTAGAAGTGTGACATTTTCTCAAAGCAGAGCGTGTTTCTTGTAAGGCGAGCTAGCGTTTGTTTCCCAGTCCTAAGTGGAGTTGAATAACATGCAGTTTTTGGTCCTATTAGCAAGAGTTGTTTTCTGGTAAGAAGAGTCACTATTGTGCTCCCATTGCTGTACACAGTGCAAATAGCACTCGCGTCTGTTCCCAGCAAGTACAGTGTATTAGACTGAAGAGGAGCTACTGTTCTTGTCAGTTTCCTAAGAAGAGTTGAACAAGATATGGCCCGTGTGTGTAGGAAGCACAGTTCTTTTGTTCTCAGCAAGCTCAATGTTCTGGCACTATAGGAAACACTGTAGAGAAGAAGAGTGCTCCTTTCTAAAAAACAGAGTGTGCTTCTAGTAAGAAGAGCTATTGTTTGTTTCCCAGTCCTAAATGGAGTTGAATCACATGCAGTTTCTGGTCCTAAGAGCAAGAGTTGTTTTCTGGTAAGAAGAGTCACTATTGTGCTCCCATTGCTGTTCACAGTGCAAATAGCACTCTCGTGTGTTCCCAGCAAGTACAGTGTATTGGACTGAAGAGGAGCTACTCTTCTTGTCAGTTTCCTAAGCAGAGTTGAACTAGGTATGGCCCGTGTGTGTAGGAAGCACAGTTCTTTTGTTCTGAGCAAGCTCACTGTTCTGGCCCTATAGGAAACACAGTAGAGTAGAAGAGTGCTCTTTTCTCAAAAGCAGAGTGTGTTTCTTGTAAGGCAAGCTAGGGTTTGTTTCCCAGTCCTAAATGGAGTTGAATCAAATGCAGTTTTTGGTCTTACGAGCAAGAGTTGTTTTCTGGTAAGAAGAGTCACTATTGTGCTCCAATTGCCATACACAGTGCAAATAGCACTCGCGTCTGTTCCCAGCAAGTACAGTGTATTGGACTGAAGAGGAGCTACTGTTCTTGTCAGTTTCCTATGCAGAATTGAACTAGATATGGCCCGTGTCTAGGAAGCACAGTTCTTTTGTTCTGAGCAAGCTCACTGTTCTGGCCCTACAGGAAACACAGTAGAATAGAAGAGTGCTCTTTTCTCAAAAGCAGAGTGTGTTTCTTGTAAGGCGAGCTAGCGTTTGTTTCCCAGTCCTAAATCGAGTTGAATCACATGCAGTTTCTGGTCCTACGAGCAAGAGTTGTTTTTGCTAAGAATAGTCACTATTGCGCTCCCTTTGTCATTCACAGTGCAAATAGCTGTGGCGTCTGTTCCCAGCAAGTACAGTGTATTGGACTGAAGAGGATCTACTGTTCTTGTCAGTTTCCTAAGCAGAGTTGAACTAGATATGGCCCGTGTGTGTAGGAAGCACGGTTCTTTTGTTCTGAGCAAGCTCACTGTTCGGACCCTATAGGAAACACAGTAGAGTAAAAGTGTGACCTTTTTTCAAAGCAGAGCATGTTTCTTGTAAGGCGAGCAAGCGTTTGTTTCCCAGTCCTAAGTGGAGTTGAATAACATGCAGTTTTTGGTCCTATGAGCAAGAGTTGTTTTCTGGTAAGAAGAGTCACTATTGTGCTCCCATTACTGTACACAGTGCAAGTAGCACTCGCGTCTGTTCCCAGCAAGTACAGTGTATTGGACTGAAGAGGAGCTACTGTTCTTGTCAGTTTCCTAAGCAGAGTTGAACAAGATATGGCCCGTGTGTGTAGGAAGCACAGTTCTTTTGTTCTCAGCAAGCTCAATGTTCTGGCACTATAGGAAACACAGTAGAGTAGAAGAGTGCTCTTTTCTCAAAAGCAGAGTGTGTTTCTTGTAAGGCGAGCTTGCATTTGTTTCCCAGTCCTAAATGGAGTTGAATCACATGCAATTTTTGGTCCTACGAGCAAGAGTTGTTTTCTGGTAAGGAAAGTCACTATTGCGCTCCCATTGCCATACACAGTGCAAATAGCACTGGCATCTGTTGCCAGCAAGTACAGTGTATTGGACTGAAGAGGAGCTACTTCTCTTGTCAGTTTCCTCAGCAGAGATGAACTAGATATGGCCCGAGTGTAGGAAGCACAGTTCGTTTTTTCTGAGCAAGTTCTCTGTTTGGACCCCAGAGGAAACACAGTAGAGTAGAAGAGTGCTCTTTTGTCAAAAGCAGAGTGTGTTTCTTGTAAGGCGAGCTAGCGTTTGTTTCCCAGTCCTAAATGAAGTTGAAATACACATGCAGGTTCTGGTCCTACAAGCGAGAGTTGTTTTCTGGTAAGAAGAGTCCATTTTGCGCTCCTTTTGCCATATACAGTGCAAATAGCACTCGCGTCTGTTCCCAGCAAGTACAGTGTATTGGACTGAAGAGAGGCTACTGTTCTTGTCAGTTTAGTAAGCAGAATTGAACTAGATATGGCCCATGTGTGTAGGAAGCACAGTTCTTTTGTTCTGAGCAAGCTCACTGTTCTGGCCCTACAGGAAACACAGTAGAGTAGAGGAGTGCTCTTTTCTCAAAAACAGAGTGTGTTTCTTGTAAGTCTAGCTAGTGTTTGTTTCCCAGTCCTAAATGGAGGTGAATCAAATGCAGTTTTTGGTCCTACGAGCAAGAGTTGTTTTCTGGTAAGAAGAGTCACTATTGCGCTCCCATTGCCATACACAGTAAAAATAGCACTCGCGTCTGTTCCCATCCAGTACACTGTATTGGACTGAAGAGGAGCTACTGTTCTTGTCAGTTTCCTAAGCAGAGTTGAACTAGATATGGCACGTGTGTGTAGGAAGCACAGTTCTTTTGTTCTGAGGAAGCTCACTGTTCTGGCCCTATAGGAAACACAGTAGAGTAGAAGAATGCTCTTTTCTCAAAAGCTGAGTGTATTTCTTGTAAGGTGAGCTAGCGTTTGTTTCCCAGTCCTAAATGGAGTTGAATCACATGCAGTTTCTGGTCCTACGAGCAAGAGTTGTTTTCTGGTAAGAAGAGTCACTATTGCGCTCCCATTGTCATACACAGGGCAAATGGCTCTGGCCTCTGTTACCAGCATGTACAGTGTATTGGACTAAAGAGGATCTACTGTTCTTGTCAGGTTCCTAAGCAGAGTTGAACTAGATATGGCCCGTGGGTGTAGGAAGCACAGTTCTTTTGTTCTCTGCAAGCTCACTGTTCGGACCCCATAGGAAACACAGTAGAGTAGATGTGTGCCCTATTCTCAAAAGCAGAGCGTATTTCTTGTAAGGCGAGCTTGCGTTTGTTTCGCAGTCCTAAGTGGATTGAATCAAATGCAGTTTCTGGTCCTAAGAGCAAGAGTTGTTTCCTGGT
This sequence comes from Peromyscus eremicus, assembly GCF_949786415.1. Lineage (NCBI taxonomy): Eukaryota > Metazoa > Chordata > Mammalia > Rodentia > Cricetidae > Peromyscus > Peromyscus eremicus. The sequence continues at coordinate 37,534 of NW_026735630.1, forward strand.
AAGAAGATTCACTATTGTGCACTTATTGCCATACACCGTGCAAATAGCACTCGCGTCTGTTCCCACCAAGTACAGTGTATTGGATTGAAGAGGAGCTACTGTTCTTGTGAGTTTCCTAACCAGAGTTGAACTAGATATGGCCCGTGTGTGTAGGAAGCACAGTTCTTTTGTTCTCAGCAAGCTCACTGTTCGGACACCATTGGAAACACAGTAGAGTAGATGAGTGCTCTTTTCTCAAAAGCAGAGTGTGTTTCTTGTAAGGCAAGCTAGGGTTTGTTTCCCAGTCCTAAATGGAGTGGAATCAAATGCAGTTTTTGTTCTTATGAGCAAGAGTTATTTTCTGGTAAGAAGAGTCACTATTACGCTCCCATTGCCATACACAGTGCAAATAGCACTAGCGTCTGTTCCCAGCAAGTACAGTGTATTGGACTGAAGAGGAGCTACTGTTCTTGTCAATTTCCTATGCAGAATTGAACTAGATATGGCCCGTGTCTAGGAAGCACAGTTCTTTTGTTCTGAGCAAGCTCACTGTTCTGGCCCTACAGGAAAAAAAGTAGAGTAGAAGAGTGCTCTTTTCTCAAAAGCAGAGTGTGTTTCTTGTAGGCGAGCTAGCGTTTGTTTCCGAGTCCTAAATGGAGTTGAATCACATGCAGTTTCCGGTCCTACCAGCAAGAGTTGTTTTTGGTAAGAAGAGTCACTATTGTGCTCCCTTTGTCATTCACAGTGCAAATACCACTGGCGTCTGTTCCCAGCAAGTACAGTGTATTGGACTGAAGAGGATCTACTGTTCTTGTCAGTTTCCTAAGCAGAGTTGAACTAGATATGGCCCGTGTGTGTAGGAAGCACAGTTCTTTTGTTCTGAGCAAGCTCACTGTTCGGACCCTATAGGAAACACAGTAGAGTAGAAGTGTGACCTTTTCTCAAAGCAGAGCGTGTTTCTTGTAAGGCAAGCTAGCGTTTGTTTCCCAGTCCTAAGTGGAGTTGAATAACATGCAGTTTCTGGTCCTAAGAGCAAGAGTTATTTTCTGGTAAGAAGAGTCACTATTGTGCTCCGTTTGGCAAACACAGTGCAAATAGCACTCGCGTCTGTTCCCAGCAAGTAGAGTGTATTGGACTGAAGAGAGGGTACTGTTCTTGTCATTTTCCTAAAGAGAATTGAACTTGATATGGCCCGGTTGTGTGGGAAGCACAGTTCTTTTGTTCTGAGCAAGGTCACTGTTCTAGCCCTATAGGAAACACAGTAGAGTAGAAGAGTGCCCTTTTCTCAAAAGCAGAGTGTGTTTCTTGTAAGGCGAGCTTGCGTTTGTTTCCCAGTCCTAAATGGAGTTGAAATACACATGCAGTTTCTGGTCCTACGAGCAAGACTTGTTTTCTGGTAAGAAGAGTCACTATTGCGCTCCCTTTGCCAAACATAGTGCAAATAGCCCTCGCTTCTCTTACCAGCAAGTACAGTGTATTGGACTGAAGAGGAGCTACTGTTCTTGTCAGTTTCCTGACCAGAATTGAACTAGATATGGCCCGTGTGTGTAGAAAGCACAGTTCTTTTGTTCTCAGCATGCTCACTGTTCGGACCCCATAGAAAACACAGTAGAGTAGAAGAGTGCTCTTTTCTCAAAAGCAGAGTGTGTTTCTTGTAAGTCGAGCTAGCGTTTGTTTCCCAGTCCTAAATAGAGTTGAATCACATGCATTTTCTGGTCTTACGAGCAAGAGTTTTTTCTGGTAAGAAGAGTCACTGTTGTGCTCCCATTGTCATACACATGGCAAATAGCACTGGCGTCTGTTCCCAGCAACTGCAGTGTATTGGACTGAAGAGGAGCTACTTCTCTTGTCAGTTTCCTAAGCAGAGTTGAAGTAGATATGGCCCGGATATAGGAAGCACAGTTCTTTTGTTCTTAGCAAGCTCTCTGTTCAGACACCATGGGAAACACAATAGAGTAGAAGAGTGCTCTTTTCTCAAAAGCAGAGTGTGTTTCTTGTAAGGCGAGCTAGTGTTTGTTTCCCAGTCCTAAATGGAGTTGAATCACGTGCAGTTTCTGGTCCTATGAGCAAGAGTTGTTTTCTGGTAAGAAGAGTCACTATTGTGCTCCCATTGCTGTACACAGTGCAAATAGCACTCGCGTCTGTTCCCAGCAAGTACAGTGTATTGGACTGAAGAGGAGCTACTGTTCTTGTCAGTTTCCTAAGCAGAGTTGAACTAGATATGGCCCGTGTGTGTAGGAAGCACAGTTCTTTTGTTCTGAGCAAGCTCAATGTTCTGGCACTATAGGAAACACAGTAGAGTAGAAAAGTGCTCTTTTCTCAAAAGCAGAATGTGTTTCTTGTAAGGCGAGCTAGCGTTTATTTCCCAGTCCTAAATGGAGTTTAATCCCATGCAGTTTCTGGTCCTAAGAGCAAGAGTTGTTTTCTGGTAAGAAGAGTCACTATTGCGCTCCCATATTCATACACAGTGCAAATAGCACTGGCGACTGTTCCCAGCAAGTACAGTGTATTGGACTGAAGAGGATCTACTGTTCTTGTCAGGTTCCTAAGCAGAGTTGTTTTCTGGTAAGAAGAGTCACTATTGCGCTCCCATTGCCATACACAGTGAAAATAGCACTGGCATCTGTTGCCAGCAAGTACAGTGTATTGGACTGAAGAGGAGCTACTTCTCTTGTCAGTTTCCTTAGCAGAGTTGAACTAGATATGGCCCGGGTGTAGGAAGCACAGTTCGTTTGTTCTGAGCAAGTTCTCTGTTTGGACCCCATAGGAAACACAGTAGAGTAGAAGAGTGCTCTTTTCTCAAAAGCAGAGTGTGTTTCTTATAAGGCAAGCTAGCGTTTGTTTCACAGTCCTAAATGGAGTTGAAATACACATGCAGTTTCTGGTCCTACGAGCAACAGTTGTTTTCTGGTAAGAAAAGTCACTATTGTGCTCCCTTTGCCATACACAGTGCAAATAGCCCTCGCGTCTTTTCCCAGCAAGTACAGTGTATTGGACTGAATAGGAGCTACTGTTCTTGTCAGTTTCATAAGCAGAGTTGAACTAGATATGGCCCGTGTGTGTAGGAAGCACAGTTCTTTTGTTCTGAGCAAGCTCACTGTTCGAACCCCTTAGGAAACACAGTAGAGTAGAAGAGTGCCCTTTTCTCAAAAGCAGAATGTGTTACTTGTAAGGCGAGCTAGCATTTGTTTCGCAGTCCTAAATGGAGTTGAAGTACACATGCAGTTTCTGGTCCTACGAGTAAAATTGGATTTCTGGTTAGAAGAGTCACTATTGCGCTCCCTTTGCCATACACAGGGCAAATAGCACTGGCGTCTGGTCCCAGCATGTACAGTGTATTGGACTGAAAAAAATCTTTTGTTCTTGTCAGTTTCCTATGCAGAATTGAACTACATATGGCCGTGTATGTAGGAAGCCAGTTCTTTTGTTCTGAGCCAGCTCTCTTTTCTGGTCCTATAGGAAACACAGTAGAGTAGAAGAGTGCTCTTTTCTCAAAAGCAGAGTGTGTTTCTTGTAAGGCGACCTAGCGTTTGTTTCCCAGTCCTAAATGGAGTTGAATCACATGCAGTTTCTGGTCCTACGAGCAAGAGTTGTTTTCTGGTAAGAAGAGTCACTAATGTGCTCCCATTGCCATACACAGTGCAAATAGCACTGGCGTCTGTTCCCTGCATGTACAGAGTATTGGACTTAAGAGGAGCTACTGTTCTTGTCAGTTTCCTAACAGAGTTGAACTAGATATGGCCCCTGTGTGTAGGAAGCACAGTTCTTTTGTTCTGAGCAAGTTCACTGTTCTGGCCCTATAGGAAACACAGTAGAGTAGAAGAGTGCTCTTTTCTCAAAAGCAGAGTGTGTTTCTTATATGGCGAGCTAGCGTTCCTTTCCCAGTCCTAAATGGAGTTGTGTCACATGCAGTTTCTGGTCCTACGAGCAAGACTTGTTTTCTGGTAAGAAGAATCACTATTGCGCTCCTATTGTCATACACAGGACAAATAGCACTGGTGTCTGTTCCCAGCATGTGCAGTGTATTTGACTGAAGAGGGTATACTGTTCTCGTCAGTTTCCTAAGCAGAATTGAACTAGATATGGCCCGTGTGTGTAGGAAGCACAGTCCTTTTGTTCTGAGCAAGCTCACTGTTCTGGCAATAGAGGAAACACTGTAGAGTAGAAGAGAGCTCTTTTCTCAAAAGCAGAGTGTGTTTCTTGTAAGGCGAGCTAGCGTTTGTTTCCCAGTCCTAAATGGAGTTGAAATACACATGCAGTTTCTGGTCCTATGAGCGAGACTTGTTTTCTTGTAAGAAGAGTCCATTTTGCGCTCCCTTTGCCATACACAGTGCAAATAGCATTCGCGTCTGTTCCCAGCAAATACAGTGTATTGGACTGAAGAGAGGCTACTCTTCTTGTCAGTTTCGTAAGCAGAATTGAACTGGATATGGCCCGTGTGTGTAGGAAGCACAGTTCTTTTGTTCTGAGCAAGCTCACTGTTCTGGCCCTATAGGAAACACAGTAGAGTAGAGGAGTGCTCTTTTCTCATAAGCAGAGTGTGTTTCTTGTAAGGCTAGCTAGCGTTTCTTTCCCAGTCCTAAATGGAGGTGAATCAAATGCAGTTTTTGGTCCTACGAGCAAGAGTTGTTTTCTGGTAAGAAGAGTCACTATTGCGCTCCCTCTGCCATACACAGTAAAAATAGCACTCGCGTCTTTCCCAACAACTACAGTGTATTGGACTGAAGAGGAGATATTGTTCTTGTCAGTTTCCTAAGGAGAGTTGAACTAGATATGGCCCGTGTGTGTAGGAAGCACAGTTCTTTTGTTCTGAGCAAGCTCACTGTTCGAAACCCTTAGGAAACACAGTAGAGTAGAAGAGTGCTCTTTTCTCAAAAGCAGAGTGTGTTTCTTGTAAGGTGAGCTAGCGTTTGTTTCCCAGTCCTAAATGGAGTTGAATCCCATGCAGTTTCTGGTCCTACGAGCAAGAGCTGTTTTCTGGTAAGAAGAGTCACTATTGCGCTCTCAATGTCATACACAGGGCAAATAGCATTGGCGTCGGTTCCCAGCATGTACAGTGTATTGGACTGAACAGGATCTACTGTTCTTGTCAGGTTCCTAAGCAGAATTAAACTAGATATGGCCATGTGTGTAGGAAGCACAGTTCTTTTGTTCTGAGCAAGCTCACTGTTCGGACCCCATAGGAAACACAGTAGAGTAGAAGAGTGCCCTTTTCACAAAAGCAGAGTGTGTTTCTTGAAAGGCGAGCTAGTGTTTGTTTCCCAGTCCTAAATGGATTTGAATCACATGCAGTTTCTGGTCCTACTAGCAAGAGTTGTTTTCTGGTAAAAAGAGTCACTATTGCGCTCCCATTGTCATACAGAGGGCAAATAGCACTGGCGTCTGTTACCAGCATGTACAGTGTATTGGACTGAAGAGGATCTACTGTTCTTGTCAGGTTCCTAAGCAGAGTTGAACTAGATATGGCCTGTGTGTGTAGGAAGCACAGTTCTTTTGTTCTCAGCAAGCTCACTGTTCGGACCCCATAGGAAACACAGTAGAGTAGATGTGTGCCCTATTCTCAAAAGCAGAGCATGTTTCTTGTAAGGCGAGCTAGCGTTTGTTTCCCAGTCCTAAGTGGATTGAATCAAATGCAGTTTCTGGTCCTAAGAGCAAGAGTTGTTTCATGGTAAGAAGATTCACTATTGTGCACTTATTGCCATTCACAGTGCAAATAGGACTCGCGACTGTTCCCAGCAAGTACAGTGTATTGGACTGAAGAGGAGCTACTGTTCTTGTCAGTTTCATAAGCAGAGTTGAACTAGATATGGCCCGTGTGTGTAGGAAGCACAGTTCTCTTTTTCTGAGCAAGCTCACTCTTCTGGCCCTACAGGAAACACAGTAGAGTAGAAGAGTGCTCTTTTCTCAAAAGCAGAGTGTGTTTCTTGTAAGGCGAGCTAGCGTTTGTTTCCCAGTCCTAAATGGAGTTGAATCACATGCAGTTTTTGGTCCTACCACCAAGAGTTGTTTTCTGGTAAGGAAAGTCACTATTGACCTCCCTTTGCCATACACAGTGCAAATAGCACTCGCGTCTGCTTCCAGCAAGTACAGTGTATTGGACTGAAGAGGAGCTACTGTTCTTTTCAGTTTCATAAGCATAGTTGAACTAGATATGGCCCGTGTGTGTAGGAAGCACAGTTCTTTTGTTCTGAGCAGGCTCACTGCTCGGACCCCATAGGAAACACAGTAAAGTAGAAGAGTGCTCTTTTCTCAAAAGCAGAGGGTGTTTCTTGTAAGGCGAGCTAGCGTTTGTTTCCCAGTCCTAAATGGAGTTGAATCACATGCAGTTTTTGGTCCTACCACCAAGAGTTGTTTTCTGGTAAGGAAAGTCACTATTGACCTCCCTTTGCCATACACAGTGCAAATAGCACTCGCGTCTGCTTCCAGCAAGTACAGTGTATTGGACTGAAGAGGAGCTACTGTTCTTTTCAGTTTCATAAGCATAGTTGAACTAGATATGGCCCGTGTGTGTAGGAAGCACAGTTCTTTTGTTCTGAGCAGGCTCACTGCTCGGACCCCATAGGAAACACAGTAAAGTAGAAGAGTGCTCTTTTCTCAAAAGCAGAGGGTGTTTCTTGTTAGGCGAGCTAGCGTTTGTTTCCCAGTCCTAAATGGAGTTGAATCACATCCAGTTTCTGGTCTTACGAGCAAGAGTTTTTTTCTGGTAAGAAGAGTCACTATTGAGCTCCAATTGCCATTCACAGTACAAATAGCACTTGTGTCTGTTTCCAGCAAGTACAGTGTATTTGTCTGAAGAGGAGGTAATGTTCTTGTCAGTTTCCTAAGCAGAGTTGAACTAGATATGGCCCGTGTGTGTAGGAAGCACAGTTCTTTTGTACTCAGCAAGCTCACTGTTCTGGCCCTATAGGAAACAGAGTAGAGTAGAAGAGTGCTCTTTTCGTCAAAAGCAGAGTGTGTTTCATGTAAGGCAAGCTAGCGTTTGTTTCACAGTCCTAAATGGAGTTGAATCACATGCAGTTTCAGGTCCTACGAGCAAGAGTTGTTTTCTGGTAAGGAAAGTCACTATTGCGCTCCCATTGCCATACACAGTGCAAATAGCACTCGCGTCTGTTCCCAGCAAGTACAGTGTATTGGACTGAAGAGGAGCTACTGTTCTTGTCAGTTTCCTAAGTAGAGTGGAAGTAGATATTACCCGTGTGTGTAGGAAGCAAAATTCTTTTTTTCTGAACAAGCTCACTGTTTGGATCCCATAGGAAACAAAGTAGAGAAGATGTGTGCCCTATTCTCAAAAGCAGAGCGTGTTTCATGTAAGGCAAGCTAGCGTTTGTTTCACAGTCCTAAATGGAGTTGAATCACATGCAGTTTCAGGTCCTATGAGCAAGAGTTGTTTTCTGGTAAGGAAAGTCACTATTGCGCTCCCATTGCCATACACAGTGCAAATAGCACTCGCGTCTGTTCCCAGCAAGTACAGTGTATTGGACTGAAGAGGAGCTACTGTTCTTGTCAGTTTCCTAAGTAGAGTTGAAGTAGATATTACCCGTGTGTGTAGGAAGCAAAATTCTTTTTTTCTGAACAAGCTCACTGTTTGGATCCCATAGGAAACAAAGTAGAGAAGATGTGTGCCCTATTCTCAAAAGCAGAGCGTGTTTCTTGTAAGGCGAGCTAGCGTTTGTTTCCCATTCCTAAGTGGATTGAATCAAATGCAGTTTCTGATCCTACGAGCAAGAGTTGTTTTCTGGTAAGAAGAGTCACTATTGTGCTCCCATTGCCGTACACAGTGCAAATAGCACTCGCGTCTGTTCCCAGTAAGTACAGTGTATTGGACTGAAGAGGAGCTACTCTTCTCGTCAGTTTTCTAAGCAGAGTTGAACTAGATATGGACCGTGTGCGTAGGAAGCATAGTTCTTTTGTTCTGAGCAAGCTCACTGTTCGAACCGCATAGGAAACACAGTAGAGTAGAAGAGTGCTCTTTCCACAAAAGCAGAGAGTGTTTCTTGTAAGGCGAGCTAGCGTTTGTTTCCCAGTCCTAAATGGAGTTGAATCACATGCAGTTTCTGGTCCTACGAGCAAGAGTTTTTTTCTCGTAATAAGAGTCACTATTGTGCTCCCATTGTCATACACAGGGGAAAGAGCACTGGCGTCTGTTCCCACCATGTATAGTGTATTGGACTGAAGAGGATCTACTGTTCTTGTCAGGATCCTAAGCAGAGTTGAAGTAGATATGGCCCATGTGTGTAGGAAGCACAGTTCTTTTGTAGTCAGCAAGCTCACTGTTCTTGCCCTATAGGAAACACAGTAGAGTAGAAGAGTGCTCTTTCCACAAAAGCAGAGTGTGTTTCTTGTAAGTCGAGCTAGTGTTTGTTTCCCAGTCCTGAATGTAGTTGAATCACATGCAGTTTCTGGTCCTACGAGCAAGAATTGTTTTGTGGTAGGAAGAGTCACTATTGTGCTCCCATTGTCATACACAGTGCAAATAGCACTGGCATCTGTTCCAAGCAAGTACAGAGTATTGGACTGAAGAGGATCTACTGTTCTTGTCAGTTTCCTAAGTAGAATTGAACTAGATATGACCCGTGTGTGTAGGAAGCACAGTTCTTTTGTTCTGAGCAAGCTCACTGTTCTGGCGCTATAGGAAACACAGTAGAGTAGAAGAGTGCTGTTTTCTCAAAAGCAGAGTGTGTTTCTTGTAAGGCAAGATAGCGTTTGTTTCAAAGTTCTAAATGGAGTTGAATCACATGCTCTTTTTGATCCTACACGCAAGAGTTGTTTTCTGGTAAGAAGAGTAACTATTGCGCTCCCATTGCTGTACACAGTGCAAATAGCACTCGCGTATGTGCCCATCAAGTCCAGTGTATTGGACTGAGGAGGAGCTACTGTTCTCGTCAGTTTCCTAAGCAGAGTTGAACTAGATATGGCCCGTGTGTGTAGGAAGCACAGTTCTTTTCTTCTGAGCAAGATCACTGTTCTGGCCCTATAGGAAACACAGTAGAGTAGAAGAGTGCTCTTTTCTCAAAAGCAGAGTGTTTTTCTTGTAAGGCGAGCTAGCATTTGTTTCCCAGTCCTAAATTGAGTTGAATCAAATGCAGTTTTTGGTCCTACGAGCAAGAGTTGTTTTCTGGTAAGAAGAGTCACTATTGCGCTCCCATTGCCATACACAGTACAAATAGCACTCACGTCTGTTCCCAGCAAGTACAGTGTATTGGACTGAAGAGGAGCTACTGTTCTTGTCAGTTTCCTAAGCAGAGTTGAACTAGATATGGCCCATGTGTGTAGGAAGCACAGTTCTTTTGTTCTGAGCAAGCTCACTGTTCGAACCCCATAGGAAACACAGTAGAGTAGAAGAGTGCTCTTTTCTCAAGAGCAGAGTGTGTTTCTTGTAAGACGAGCTAGCATTTGTTTCCCAGTCCAAAATGGAGTTGAAATACACATACAGTTTCTGGTCCTATGAGCTACAGATGTTTTCTGGTAAGGAAAGTCACTATTGCGCTACCATTGCCATTCACAGGGCAAATAGCACTCGCGTCTGTTCCCAGCAAGTACAGTGTATTGGACTGAAGAGGAGCTACTATTCTCGTCTGTTTCCTAAGCAGAGTTGAACTAGATATGGCCCGTGTGTGTAGGAAGCACAGTTCTTTTGATCTGAGCAAGCTCACTGTTTGGACCCATAGGAAACACAGTAGAGTAGATGTGTGCCCTATTCTCAAAAGGTGAGTGTGTTTCTTGTAAGGCGAGCTAGCGTTTCTTTCCCAATCCTAAATGGAGTTGAATCACATGCAGTTTCTGGTCATGAGCAAGAGTTTTTTTTCTGGTAAGCAGCGTCAGTATTGTGCTCCTATTGCCATTCACAGTACAAATAGCACTCGTGTCTGTTTCCAGCAAGTACAGTGTATTGGTCTGAAGAGGAGCTACTGTTCTTGTCAGTTTCCTAAGCAGAGTTGAACTAGATATGGCTCGTGTGTGTAGGAAGCACAGTTCTTTTGTACGCAGCAAGCTCACTGTTCTGGCCCAATAGGAAACACAGTAGAGTAGAAGAGTGCTCTTTCCTCAAAAGCAGAGTGTGTTTCTTGTAAGTCGAGCTAGCGTTTGTTTCCCAGTCCTGAATGTAGTTGAATCACATGCAGTTTCTGGTCCTACGAGCAAGAATTGTTTTTTGGTAAGAAGTGTCACTATTGCGCTCCTATTGTCATACACAGTGCAAATAGCACTGGCCTCTGTTCCAAGAAAGTACAGTGTATTGGACTGAAGAGGAGCTACTGTTCTTGTCAGTTTCCTAAGCAGAATTGAACTAAATATGACCGGTGTGTGTAGGAAGCACAGTTCTTTTGTTCTGAGCAAGCTCACTGTTCTGGCGCTATAGGAAACACAGAAGAGTAGAAGAGTGCTGTTTTCTCAAAAGCAGAGTGTGTTTCTTGTAAGGCGAGGTAGCGTTTGTTTCCAAGTTCTAAATGGAATTGAATCACATGCAGTTTTTGATCCTACACGCAAGAGTTGTTTTCTGGTAAGAAGAGTAACTATTGTGCTCCCATTGCTGTACACAGTGCAAATAGCACTCGCGTATGTGCCCATCAAGTGCAGTGTATTGGACTGAAGAGGAGCTACTGTTCTCGTCAGTTTCCTAAGCAGAGTTGAACTAGATATGGCCCGTGTGTGTAGGAAGCACAGTTCTTTTCTTCTGAGCAAGCTCACTGTTCTGGCCCTATAGGAAACACAGTAGAGTAGAAGAGTGCTCTTTTCTCAAAAGCAGAGTGTGTTTCTTGTAAGGCGAGCTAGTGTTTGTTTCCCAGTCCTAAGTGGAGTTGAATCACATGCAGTTTCTGGTCCTACGAACAAGAGTTGTTTTCTGGTAAGGAAAGTCACTATTGCGATCCCATTGCCATACACAGTGCAAATAGCACTGGCGTCTGTTCCCAGCAAGTACAGTGTATTGGACTGAAGAGGAGCTACTGTTCTTGTCAGTTTTCTAAGCAGAGTTGAACTAAATATGAACCGTGTGTGTAGGAAGCACAGTTCTTTTGTTCTGAGCAAGCTCACTGTCTGGACCCCATAGGAAACACAGTAGGGTAGATGTGTGCCCTATTCTCAAAAGCAAAGTGTGTTTCTTGTAAGGCGAGCTAGCGTTTATTTCCAAGTTCTAAATGGAGTTGAATCACATGCAGTTTTTGGTCCTACGAGCAAGAGTTGTTTTCTGGTAAGAAGAGTCAGTGTTGTGCTCCCATTGCCATACACAGAACATATAGCACTCGCGTTTGTTTAACGCAAGTACAGTGTATTGGTCTGAAGAGGAGCTACTGTTCTCGTCAGTTTCCTAAGCAGAGTTGAACTAGATATGGCCCGTGTGTGTAGGAAGCACAGTTCTTTTGTTCTGAGCAAGCTCACTGTTCGAACCCAATAGGAAACACAGTAGAGTAGAAGAGTGCTCTTTTCTCAAAAGCAGAGTGTGTTTCTTGTAAGGCGAGCTAGCATTTCTTTCCCAGTCCTACATGGAGTTGAATCACATGCAGTTTTTTGTCCTACGAGCAAGAGTTGTTTTCTGGTAAGGAAAGTCACTATTGCGCTCCCATTGCCATAACAGTGCAAATAGCACTGGCATCTGTTGCCAGCAAGTACAGTGTATTGGACTGAAGAGGAGCTACTTCTCTTGTCAGTTTCCTAAGCAGAGCTGAACCAGATATGGCCCGGGTGTAGGAAGCACAGTTCTTTTGTTCTGAGCAAGTTCTCTGTTTGGACCCCATAGGAAACACAGTAGAGTAGAAGAGTGCTCTTTTCTCAAAAGCAGATTGTGTTTCTTGTAAGGCGAGCTAGCGTTTGTTTCCCAGTCCTAAATGGAGTTGAATCACATGCAGTTTCTGGTCCTACGAGCAAGAGTTTTTTTTTGGTAATAAGAGTCACTATTGCGCTCCCATTGTCATACACAGGGCAAATAGCACTGGCGTCTGTTCCCACCATGTACAGTGTATTGGACTGAAGAGGATCTACTGTTCTTGTCAGGATTATAAGCAGAGTTGAAGTAGATATGGCCCATGTGTGTAGGAAGCACAGTTCTTTTGTAGTCAGCAAGCTCACTATTCTGGCCCTATCGGGAACACAGTAAAGTAGAAGAGTGCTCTTTCCACAAAAGCAGAGTGTGTTTCTTGTAAGTCGAACTAGCCTTTGTTTCCCAGTCCTGAATGTAGTTGAATCACATGCAGTTTCTGGTCCTACGAGCAAGAATTGTTTTTTGGTAAGAAGAGTCACTATTGCGCTCCCATTGTCATACAAAGTGCAAATAGCACTGGCGACTGTTCCCAGCAAGTACAGTGTATTGGACTGAAGAGGATCTACTGTTCTTGTCAGTTTCCTAAGCAGAATTTAACTAGATATGACCCGTGTGTGCAGGAAGCACAGTTCTTTTGTTCTGAGCAAGCTCACTGTTCTGGCGCTATAGGAAACACAGTAGAGTAGAAGAGTGCTCTTTTCTCAAAAGCAGAGCGTGTTTCTTGTAAGGCGAGCTAGCATTTGTTTCCAAGTAATAAACGGAGTTGAATCACATGCAGTTCTTGGTCCTACAAGCAAGAGTTGTTTTCTGTTAATAGAGTAACTATTGCGCTCCCATTGCTGTACACAGTGCAAATAGCACTCCCGTATGTGCCCATCAATTGCAGTGTATTGGACTGAAGAGGAGCTACTGTTCTCGTCAGTTTCCTAAGCAGAGTTAAACTAGATATGGCCCGTGTGTGTAGGAAGCACAGTTCTTTTCTTCTGAGCAAGCTCACTGTTCTGGCCCTATAGGAAACACAGTAGAGTAGAAGAGTGCTCTTTTCTCAAAAGCAGAGTGTGTTTCTTGTAAGGCGAGCTAGCGTTTGTTTCCCAGTCCTAAATGGAGTTGAATCACATGCAGTTTCTGGTCCTACGAGCAAGAGTTGTTTTCTGGTAAGGAAAGTCATTATTGCGCTCCCATTGCCATACACAGTGCAAATAACACTCGCGTCTGTTCCCAGCAAGTACAGTGTATTGGACTGAAGAGGAGCTACTGTTCTTGTCAGTTTCCTAAGCAGAGTTGAACTAGATATGACCCGTGTGTGTAGGAAGCACAGTTCTTTTGTTCTGAGCAAGCTCACTGTTTGGACCCCATAAGAACCACAGTAGAGTAGATGTGTGCCCTATTCTCAAAAGCAGAGTGTGTTACTTGTAAGGCGAGCTAGCGTTTGTTTCCCAATCCTAAATGGCGTTGAATCACATGCAGTTTCTGGTCCTATGCGCAAGAGTTGTTTTGTGGTAAGAAGAGTCACTATTGCGCTCCCATTGTCATACACAGGGCAAGCAGCACTGGTTTTTCTTCCCAGCATGTACAGTGTATAGGACTAAAGAAGATCTACTGTTCTTGTCAGGTTCCTAAGCAGAGTTGAACTAGATATGGCCCGTGTGTAGGAAGCACAGTTCTTTTGTACTCAGCAAGCTCACTGTTCTGACCCTTTAGGAAACACAGTAGAGTAGAAGAGTGCTCTTTCCTCAAAAGCAGAGTGTGTTTCTTGTAAATCGAGCTAGCGTTTGTTTCCCAGTCCTAAATGGAGTTGAATCTCATGCAGTTTCAGGTCCTACAAGCAAGAGTTGTTTTCTGGTAAGGAAAGTCACTATTGCGCTCCCTTTGCCATACACAGTGCAAATAGCACTCACGTCTGTTCCCAGCAAGTACAGTGTATTGGACTGAAGAGGAGCTACTGTTCTTGTCAGTTTCCTAAGCAGAGTTGAACTAGATATGGCCTGTGTGTGTAGGAAGCACAGTTCTTTTGTTCTGAGCAAGCTCACTGTTCGGACCCCATAGGAAACACAGTAGAGTAGATGTGTGCCCTATTCTCAAAAGCAGAGCATGTTTCTTGTAAGGCGAGCTAGCGTTTGTTTCCCAGTCCTAAATGGAGTTGAATCACATGCAGTTTCTGGTCCTACGAGCAAGAGTTTTTTCTGGTAATAAGAGTCACTATTGTGCTCCCATTGTCATACACAGGGGAAAGAGCACTGGCATCTGTTCCCACCATGTATAGTGTATTGGACTGAAGAGGATCTACTGTTCTTGTCAGGATCCTTAGCAGAGTTGAAGTAGATATGGCCCATGTGTGTAGGAAGCACAGTTCTTTTGTAGTCAGCAAGCTCACTGTTCTGGCCCTATAGGAAACGCAGTAGAGTAGAAGAGTGCTCTTTCCACAAAAGCAGAGTGTGTTTCTTGTAAGTCGAGCTAGTGTTTGTTTCCCAGTCCTGAATGTAGTTGAATCACATGCAGTTTCTGGTCCTACGAGCAAGAATTGTTTTGTGGTAGGAAGAGTCACTATTGTGCTCCCATTGTCATACACAGTACAAATAGCACTGGCGTCTGTTCCAAACAAGTACAGTGTACTGGACTGAAGAGGATCTACTGTTCTTGTCAGTTTCCTAAGTAGAATTGAACTAGATATGACCCGTGTGTGTAGGAAGCACAGTTCTTTTGTTCTGAGCAAGCTCACTGTTCTGGCGCTATAGGAAACACAGTAGAGTAGAAGAGTGTTGTTTTCTCAAAAGCAGAGTGTGTTTCTTGTAAGGCAAGCTAGCGTTTGTTTCAAAGTTCTAAATGGAGTTGAATCACATGCTGTTTTTGATCCTACACGCAAGAGTTGTTTTCTGGTAAGAAGAGTAACTATTGCGCTCCCATTGCTGTATACAGTGCAAATAGCACTCGCGTATGTGCCCATCAAGTCCAGTGTATTGGACTGAAGAGGAGCTACTGTTCTCGTCAGTTTCCTAAGCAGAGTTGAACTAGATATGGCCCGTGTGTGTAGGAAGCATAGTTCTTTTCTTCTGAGCAACATCACTGTTCTGGCCCTATAGGAAACACAGTAGAGTAGAAGAGTGCTCTTTTCTCAAAAGCAGAGTGTTTTTCTTGTAAGGCGAGCTAGCGTTTGTTTCCCAGTCCTAAATTGAGTTGAATCAAATGCAGTTTTTGGTCCTACGAGCAAGAGTTGTTTTCTGGTAAGAAGAGTCAGTGTTGTGCTCCCATTGCCATACACAGAACATATAGCACTCGCGTTTGTTTAACGCAAGTACAGTGTATTGGTCTGAAGAGGAGCTACTGTTCTCGTCAGTTTCCTAAGCAGAGTTGAACTAGATATGGCCCGTGTGTGTAGGAAGCACAGTTCTTTTGTTCTGAGCAAGCTCACTGTTCGAACCCAATAGGAAACACAGTAGAGTAGAAGAGTGCTCTTTTCTCAAAAGCAGAGTGTGTTTCTTGTAAGGCGAGCTAGCATTTCTTTCCCAGTCCTACATGGAGTTGAATCACATGCAGTTTTTTGTCCTACGAGCAAGAGTTGTTTTCTGGTAAGGAAAGTCACTATTGCGCTCCCATTGCCATAACAGTGCAAATAGCACTGGCATCTGTTGCCAGCAAGTACAGTGTATTGGACTGAAGAGGAGCTACTTCTCTTGTCAGTTTCCTAAGCAGAGCTGAACCAGATATGGCCCGGGTGTAGGAAGCACAGTTCTTTTGTTCTGAGCAAGTTCTCTGTTTGGACCCCATAGGAAACACAGTAGAGTAGAAGAGTGCTCTTTTCTCAAAAGCAGAGTGTGTTTCTTGTAAGGCGAGCTAGCGTTTGTTTCCCAGTCCTAAATGGAGTTGAATCACATGCAGTTTCTGGTCCTACGAGCAAGAGTTTTTTTTTGGTAATAAGAGTCACTATTGCGCTCCCATTGTCATACACAGGGCAAATAGCACTGGCGTCTGTTCCCACCATGTACAGTGTATTGGACTGAAGAGGATCTACTGTTCTTGTCAGGATTATAAGCAGAGTTGAAGTAGATATGGCCCATGTGTGTAGGAAGCACAGTTCTTTTGTAGTCAGCAAGCTCACTATTCTGGCCCTATCGG
Source organism: Peromyscus eremicus (assembly GCF_949786415.1). Taxonomy (NCBI): domain Eukaryota; kingdom Metazoa; phylum Chordata; class Mammalia; order Rodentia; family Cricetidae; genus Peromyscus; species Peromyscus eremicus. The sequence goes on from NW_026735630.1 coordinate 53,381, forward strand.
GAACACAGTAGAGTAGAAGAGTGCTCTTTCCACAAAAGCAGAGTGTGTTTCTTGTAAGTCGAACTAGCCTTTGTTTCCCAGTCCTGAATGTATTTGAATCACATGCAGTTTCTGGTCCTACGAGCAAGAATTGTTTTTTGGTAAGAAGAGTCACTATTGCGCTCCCATTGTCATACAAAGTGCAAATAGCACTGGCGACTGTTCCCAGCAAGTACAGTGTATTGGACTGAAGAGGATCTACTGTTCTTGTCAGTTTCCTAAGCAGAATTTAACTAGATATGACCCGTGTGTGCAGGAAGCACAGTTCTTTTGTTCTGAGCAAGCTCACTGTTCTGGCGCTATAGGAAACACAGTAGAGTAGAAGAGTGCTCTTTTCTCAAAAGCAGAGCGTGTTTCTTGTAAGGCGAGCTAGCATTTGTTTCCAAGTAATAAACGGAGTTGAATCACATGCAGTTCTTGGTCCTACAAGCAAGAGTTGTTTTCTGTTAATAGAGTAACTATTGCGCTCCCATTGCTGTACACAGTGCAAATAGCACTCCCGTATGTGCCCATCAATTGCAGTGTATTGGACTGAAGAGGAGCTACTGTTCTCGTCAGTTTCCTAATCAGAGTTAAACTAGATATGGCCCGTGTGTGTAGGAAGCACAGTTCTTTTCTTCTGAGCAAGCTCACTGTTCTGGCCCTATAGGAAACACAGTAGAGTAGAAAAGTGCTCTTTTCTCAAAAGCAGAGTGTGTTTCTTGTAAGGCGAGCTAGCGTTTGTTTCCCAGTCCTAAATGGAGTTGAATCACATGCAGTTTCTGGTCCTACGAGCAAGAGTTGTTTTCTGGTAAGGAAAGTCATTATTGCGCTCCCATTGCCATACACAGTGCAAATAACACTCGCGTCTGTTCCCAGCAAGTACAGTGTATTGGACTGAAGAGGAGCTACTGTTCTTGTCAGTTTCCTAAGCAGAGTTGAACTAGATATGGCCCGTGTGTGTAGGAAGCACAGTTCTTTTGTTCTGAGCAAGCTCACTGTTTGGACCCCATAAGAACCACAGTAGAGTAGATGTGTGCCCTATTCTCAAAAGCAGAGTGTGTTACTTGTAAGGCGAGCTAGCGTTTGTTTCCCAATCCTAAATGGCGTTGAATCACATGCAGTTTCTGGTCCTATGCGCAAGAGTTGTTTTGTGGTAAGAAGAGTCACTATTGCGCTCCCATTGTCATACACAGGGCAAGCAGCACTGGTTTTTCTTCCCAGCATGTACAGTGTATAGGACTAAAGAAGATCTACTGTTCTTGTCAGGTTCCTAAGCAGAGTTGAACTAGATATGGCCCATGTGTAGGAAGCACAGTTCTTTTGTACTCAGCAAGCTCACTGTTCTGACCCTTTAGGAAACACAGTAGAGTAGAAGAGTGCTCTTTCCTCAAAAGCAGAGTGTGTTTCTTGTAAATCGAGCTAGCGTTTGTTTCCCAGTCCTAAATGGAGTTGAATCTCATGCAGTTTCAGGTCCTACAAGCAAGAGTTGTTTTCTGGTAAGGAAAGTCACTATTGCGCTCCCTTTGCCATACACAGTGCAAATAGCACTCACGTCTGTTCCCAGCAAGTACAGTGTATTGGACTGAAGAGGAGCTACTGTTCTTGTCAGTTTCCTAAGCAGAGTTGAACTAGATATGGCCTGTGTGTGTAGGAAGCACAGTTCTTTTGTTCTGAGCAAGCTCACTGTTCGGACCCCATAGGAAACACAGTAGAGTAGATGTGTGCCCTATTCTCAAAAGCAGAGCATGTTTCTTGTAAGGCGAGCTAGCGTTTGTTTCCCAGTCCTAAATGGAGTTGAATCACATGCAGTTTCTGGTCCTACGAGCAAGAGTTTTTTCTGGTAATAAGAGTCACTATTGTGCTCCCATTGTCATACACAGGGGAAAGAGCACTGGCATCTGTTCCCACCATGTATAGTGTATTGGACTGAAGAGGATCTACTGTTCTTGTCAGGATCCTTAGCAGAGTTGAAGTAGATATGGCCCATGTGTGTAGGAAGCACAGTTCTTTTGTAGTCAGCAAGCTCACTGTTCTGGCCCTATAGGAAACGCAGTAGAGTAGAAGAGTGCTCTTTCCACAAAAGCAGAGTGTGTTTCTTGTAAGTCGAGCTAGTGTTTGTTTCCCAGTCCTGAATGTAGTTGAATCACATGCAGTTTCTGGTCCTACGAGCAAGAATTGTTTTGTGGTAGGAAGAGTCACTATTGTGCTCCCATTGTCATACACAGTACAAATAGCACTGGCGTCTGTTCCAAGCAAGTACAGTGTACTGGACTGAAGAGGATCTACTGTTCTTGTCAGTTTCCTAAGTAGAATTGAACTAGATATGACCCGTGTGTGTAGGAAGCACAGTTCTTTTGTTCTGAGCAAGCTCACTGTTCTGGCGCTATAGGAAACACAGTAGAGTAGAAGAGTGCTGTTTTCTCAAAAGCAGAGTGTGTTTCTTGTAAGGCAAGATAGCGTTTGTTTCAAAGTTCTAAATGGAGTTGAATCACATGCTGTTTTTGATCCTACACGCAAGAGTTGTTTTCTGGTAAGAAGAGTAACTATTGCGCTCCCATTGCTGTATACAGTGCAAATAGCACTCGCGTATGTGCCCATCAAGTCCAGTGTATTGGACTGAAGAGGAGCTACTGTTCTCGTCAGTTTCCTAAGCAGAGTTGAACTAGATATGGCCCGTGTGTGTAGGAAGCATAGTTCTTTTCTTCTGAGCAACATCACTGTTCTGGCCCTATAGGAAACACAGTAGAGTAGAAGAGTGCTCTTTTCTCAAAAGCAGAGTGTTTTTCTTGTAAGGCGAGCTAGCGTTTGTTTCCCAGTCCTAAATTGAGTTGAATCAAATGCAGTTTTTGGTCCTACGAGCAAGAGTTGTTTTCTGGTAAGAAGAGTCACTATTGCGCTCCCATTGCCATACACAGTACAAATAGCACTCACGTCTGTTCCCAGCAAGTACAGTGTATTGGACTGAAGAGGAGCTACTGTTCTTGTCAGTTTCCTAAGCAGAGTTGAACTAGATATGGCCCATGTGTGTTGGAAGCACAGTTCTTTTGTTCTGAGCAAGCTCACTGTTCGAACCCCATAGGAAACACAGTAGAGTAGAAGAGTGCTCTTTTCTCAAGAGCAGAGTGTGTTTCTTGTAAGGCGAGCTAGCATTTGTTTCCCAGTCCAAAATGGAGTTGAAATACACATACAGTTTCTGGTCCTATGAGCTAGAGATGTTTTCTGGAAAGGAAAGTCACTATTGCGCTACCATTGCCATTCACAGTGCAAATAGCACTCGCGTCTGTTCCCAGCAAGTACAGTGTATTGGACTGAAGAGGAGCTACTGTTCTCATCAGTTTCCTAAGCAGAGTTGAACTAGATATGGCCCGTGTGTGTAGGAAGCACAGTTCTTTTGATCTGAGCAAGCTCACTGTTTGGACCCCATAGGAAACACAGTAGAGTAGATGTGTGCCCTATTCTCAAAAGGTGAGTGTGTTTCTTGTAAGGCGAGCTAGCGTTTCTTTCCCAATCCTAAATGTAGTTGAATCACATGCAGTTTCTGGTCTTATGAGCAAGAGTTTTTTTCTGGTAAGAAGCGTCAGTATTGTGCTCCGATTGCCATTCACAGTACAAATAGCACTCGTGTCTGTTTCCAGCAAGTACAGTGTATTGGTCTGAAGAGGAGCTACTGTTCTTGTCAGTTTCCTAAGCAGAGTTGAACTAGATATGGCTCATGTGTGTAGGAAGCACAGTTCTTTTGTACTCAGCAAGCTCACTGTTCTGGGCCAATAGGAAACACAGTAGAGTAGAAGAGTGCTCTTTCCTCAAAAGCAGAGTGTGTTTCTTGTAAGTCGAGCTAGCGTTTGTTTCCCAGTCCTGAATGTAGTTGAAACACATGCAGTTTCTGGTCCTACGAGTAAGAATTGTTTTTTGGTAAGAAGTGTCACTATTGCGTTCCTATTGTCATACACAGTGCAAATAGCACTGGCCTCTGTTCCAAGCAATTACAGTGTATTGGACTGAAGAGGATCTACTCTTCTTGTCAGTTTCCTAAGCAGAATTGAACTAAATATGACCGGTGTGTGTAGGAAGCACAGTTCTTTTGTTCTGAGCAAGCTCACTGTTCTGGCGCTATAGGAAACACAGAAGAGTAGAAGGGTGCTGTTTTCTCAAAAGCAGAGTGTGTTTCTTGTAAGGCGAGGTAACGTTTGTTTCCAAGTTCTAAATGGAATTGAATCACATGCAGTTTTTGATCCTACACGCAAGAGTTGTTTTCTGGTAAGAAGATTAATTATTGCGCTCCCATTGCTGTACACAGTGCAAATAGCACTCGTGTATGTGCCCATCAAGTGCAGTGTATTGGACTGAAGAGGAGCTACTATTCTCGTCAGTTTCCTAAGCAGAGTTGAACTAGATATGGCCCGTGTGTGTAGGAAGCACAGTTCTTTTCTTCTGAGCAAGCTCACTGTTCTGGCCCTATAGGAAACACAGTAGAGTAGAAGAGTGCTCTTTTCTCAAAAGCAAAGTGTGTTTCTTGTAAGGCGAGCTATCGTTTGTTTCCCAGTCCTAAGTGGAGTTGAATCACATGCAGTTTCTGGTCCTACGAACAAGAGTTGTTTTCTGGTAAGGAAAGTCACTATTGCGATCCCATTGCCATACACAGTGCAAATAGCACTCGCGTCTGTTCCCAGCAAGTACAGTGTATTGGACTGAAGAGGAGCTACTGTTCTTGTCAGTTTCCTAAGCAGAGTTGAACTAAATATGAACCGTGTGTGTAGGAAGCACAGTTCTTTTTTTCTGAGCAAGCTCACTGTCTGGACCCCATAGGAAACACAGTAGGGTAGATGTGTGCCCTATTCTCAAAAGCAAAGTGTGTTTCTTGTAAGGCGAGCTAGCGTTTATTTCCAAGTTCTAAATGGAGTTGAATCACATGCAGTTGATGGTCCTACGAGCAAGAGTTGTTTTCTGGTAAGAAGAGTCAGTGTTGTGCTCCCATTGCCATACACAGAACATATAGCACTCGCGTTTGTTTTACGCAAGTACAGTGTATTGGTCTGAAGAGGAGCTACTGTTCTCGTCAGTTTCCTAAGCAGAGTTGAACTAGATATGGCCCGTGTGTGTAGGAAGCACAGTTCTTTTGTTCTGAGCAAGCTCACTGTTCGAACCCAAAAGGAAACACAGTAGAGTAAAAGAGTGCTCTTTTCTCAAAAGCAGAGTGTGTTTCTTGTAAGGCGAGCTAGCATTTCTTTCCCAGTCCTACATGGAGTTGAATCACATGCAGTTTTTTGTCCTACGAGCAAGAGTTGTTTTCTGGTAAGGAAAGTCACTATTGCGCTCCCATTGCCATAACAGTGCAAATAGCACTGGCATCTGCTGCCAGCAAGTACAGTGTATTGGACTGAAGAGGAGCTACTTCTCTTGTCAGTTTCCTAAGCAGAGCTGAACCAGATATGGCCCGGGTGTTGGAAGCACAGTTCTTTTGTTCTGAGCAAGTTCTCTGTTTGGACCCCATAGGAAACACAGTAGAGTAGAAGAGTGCTCTTTTCTCAAAAGCAGAGTGTGTTTCTTGTAAGGCAAGCTAGCGTTTGTTTCCCAGTCCTAAATGGAGATGAATCACATGCAGTTTCAGGTCCTACGAGCAAGAGTTGTTTTCTGGTAAGAAGAGTCACTATTGCGCTCCCATTGCCATACACAGTACAAATAGCACTCGCGTCTGTTCCCAACTAGTACAGTGTATTGGACTGAAGAGGAGCTACTGTTCTTGTCAGTTTCCTAAGGAGAGTTGAACAAGATATGGCCCGTGTGTGTAGGAAGCACAGATCTTTTGTTCTGAGCAAGGTCACTGTTCGAACCCCAGAGGAAACAAAGTAGAGTAGAAGAGTGCTCTTTTCTCAAAAGCAGAGTGTGTTTCTTATAAGGCGAGCTAGCTTTTGTTACCTGTCCTAAATGGAGTTGAATCCCGTGCAGTTTCTGGTCCTACGAGCAAGAGTTGTTTTCTGGTAAGAAGAGTCCATTTTGCGTTCCATTTGCCATACACAGTGCAAATAGCACTCGCGTCTGTTCCCAGCAAGTACAGTGTATTGGACTGAAGAGAGGTTACTGTTCTTTTCAGTTTCCTAACCAGAATTGAACTAGATATGGCCCGTGTGTGTAGGAAGCACAGTTCTTTTGTTCTGAGCAAGCTCACTCTTCTGGCACGATAGGAAACACAGTAGAGTAGAAGAGTGCTCTTTTCTCAAAAGCAGAGTGTGTTTTTGTAAGGCTAGCTAGCGTTTGTTTCCCAGTACTAAATGGAGGAGAATCAAATGCAGTATTTGGTCCTACGAGCAAGAGATGTTTTCTGGTAAGAAGAGTCACTATTGCTCTCCCATTGCCATACACAGTACAAATAGCACTTCGTCTGTTCCCAACTAGTACAGTGTATTGGACTGAAGAGGATCTACTGTTCTTGTCTGTTTCCTAAGCAGAGTAGATCTAGATATGGCCCGTGTGTGTAGGAAGCACTGTTCTTTTGTTCTGAGAAAGCTCACTGTTCGGACCCCATAGAAAACACAGTAGAGTAGAAGAGTGCTTTTTTCTCAAAAGCAGAGTGTGTTTCTTGTAAGGTGAGCTAGCGTTTGTTTCCCAGTCCTAAATGGAGTTGAATCACATGCAGTTTCTGGTCCTACGAGCAAGAGTTGTTTTCTGTTAAGAAGAGTCACGATTGCGCTCCCATTGTCATACACAGGGTAAATAGCACTGGCGTCTGTTACCAGCATGTACAGTGTATTGGACTAAAGAGGATCTACTGTTCTTGTTAGGTTCCTAAGCAGAGTTGAACTAGATATGGACCATGTGTGTAGGAAGCACAGTTCTTTTGTTCTAAGCATGCTCACTGTTCTGGCCCTACAGGAAACACAGTAGAGTAGAAGAGTGCACTTTTCTCAAAAGCAGAGTGTGTTTCTTGTAAGGCAAGCTAGCGTTTGTTTCCCAGTCCTAAGTGGGTTGAATCAAATGCAGTTTCTGGTCGTACGAGCAAGAGTTGTTTTCTGGTAAGAAGAGTCACTATTGCGCTCCCATTGTCATACACAGTGCAAATAGCACTGGCATCTGTTCCCAGCAAGTACAGTGTATTGGACTGAAGAGGATCTACTGTTCTTGTCAGTTTCCTAAGCAGAGTTGAACTAGATATGGCCCGTGTGTGTAGGAAGCACAGTTCTTTTGTTCTCAGCAAGCTCACTGTTCAGACCCCATAGAAAACACAGTAGAGCAGAAGAGTGCTCCTACCTCAAAAGAAGAGTGTGTTACTTGTAAGGCGAGCTAGCGTTTGTTTCCCAGTCCTAAATGGAGTTGAATCACATGCAGTTTTTGGTCCTACGAGCAAGAGTTGCTTTCTGGTAAGGAAAGTCACTATTGCGCTCCCATTGCCATACACGGTGCAAATAGCACTCGCGTCTGTTCCCAGGAAGTACAGTGTATTGGAGTGAAGAGGATCTACTGTTCTTGTCAGTTTCCTAAGCAGAGTAGAACTAGATATGGCCCGTGTGTGTAGGAAGCACAGTTCTTTTGTTCTGAGCAAGCTCACTGTTCGGATCCCATAGGAAACACAGTAGAGTAGAAGAGTGCTCTTTTCTCAAAAGGAGAGTGTTTTTCTTGTAAAGCGAGCTAGTGTTTGTTTCCCAGTAAGAAATCGAGCTGAATCCCATGCATTTTCTGGTCCTACGAGCAAGAGTTGTTTTCTTGTAAGAAGAGTCACTATTACGCTCCCATTGCCATACACAGTGCAAAAAGCACTCGCGTCTGTTCCCAGCAAGTACAGTGTATTGGACTGAAGAGGAGCTACTGTTCTCGTCAGTTTCCTAAGCAGAGTTGAACTAGATATGACCCGTGTGTGTAGGAAGCAAAGTTCTTTTGTTCTGAGCAAGCTCACTGTTTGGACCCCATAGAAAACACAGTAGAGTAGATGTGTGCCCTATTCTCAAAAGCAGAGCTTGTTTCTTTTAAGGTGAGCTAGCGTTTGTTTTCCAGTCCTAAATGGAGTTAAATCACATGCAATTTCTGGTCCTACGAGCAAGAGTGGTTTTCTGGTAAGAAGAGTCACTATTACGCTCCCATTGTCATACACAGGGCAAATAGCACTGGCGTCTGTTCCCAGCAAGTACAGTGTATTGGACTGAAGAGGATCTACTTCTTTTGTCAGTTTCCTAAGCAGAGTTGAAATAGATATGGCCCGGGTGTAGGAAGCACAGTTCTTCTGTTCTGAGCAAGTTCTCTCTTTGGACCCCATAGGAAACACAGTAGAGAAGAAAGGTGCTCTTTTATCAAAAGCAGAGTGTGTTTCTTGTAAGGCAAGCTAGCGTTTGTTTCCCAGTCCTAAATGGAGATGAATCACATGCAGTTTCAGGTCCTACGAGCAAGAGTTGTTTTCTGGTAAGAAGAGTCACTATTGCGCTCCCATTGCCATACACAATACAAATAGCACTCGCGTCTGTTCCCAGCAAGTACAGTGTATTGGACTGAAGAGGAGCTACTGTTCTTGTCAGTTTCCTATGCAGAGTTGAACTAGATATGGCCCATGTGTGTAGGAAGCACAGTTCTTTTGTTCTGAGCAAGCTCACTGTTCGAACCCCATAGGAAACACAGTAGAGTAGAAGAGTGCTCTTTTCTCAAAAGCAGAGTGTGTTTCTTGTAAGGCGAGCTAGCATTGTTTTCCCAGTCCAAAATGGAGTTGAAATACACATGCAGTTTCTGGTCCTATGAGCTAGAGTTTTTTTCTGGTAAGAAGAGTCACTATTGCACTCCCTTTGCCATACACAGTGCAAATAGCACTCACTTCTGTTCCCAGCAAGTACAGTGTATTGGACTGAAGCGGAGCTACTGTTCTTGTCAGTTTCCTAAGCAGAGTTGAACTAGATATGGACCGTGTGTGTATGAAGCACAGTTCTTTTGTTCTGAGCAAGCTCACTGTTCTGGCCCTATAAGAAACACAGTAGAGTAGAAGAGTGCTCTTTTCTCAAAACCAGAGTGTGTTTCTTGTAAGGCGAGCTAGCGTTTGTTTCCCAGTCCTAAATGGAGTTTATCCCATGCAGTTTTTGGTCCTACAAGCAAGAGTTGTTTTCTGGTAAGAAGAGTCACTATTGCGCTCCCATTGCCGTACACAGTGCAAATAGCACGCGCGTCTGTTCTCAGTAAGTACAGTGTATTGGACTGAAGAGGAGCTACTGTTCTCATCAGTTTCCTAAGCAGAGTTGAACTAGATATGACCCGTGTGTGTAGGAAGCACAGTTCCTTTGACCTGAGCAAGCACACTGTTTGGACCCCATAGGAAACACAGTAGAGTAGATGTGTGCCCTATTCTCAAAAGCAGAGTGTGTTTCATGTAAGGAAAGCTAGCGTTTGTTTCCCAATCCTAAATGGAGTTGAATCACATCCAGTTTCTGGTCTTACGAGCAAGAGTTTTTTTCTGGTAAGAAGAGTCACTATTGAGCTCCAATTGCCATTCACAGTACAAATAGCACTTGTGTCTGTTTCCAGCAAGTACAGTGTATTTGTCTGAAGAGGAGGTAATTTTCTTGTCAGTTTCCTAAGCAGAGTTGAACTAGATATGGCCCGTGTGTGTAGGAAGCACAGTTCTTTTGTACTCAGCAAGCTCACTGTTCTGGCCCTATAGGAAACAGAGTAGAGTAGAAGAGTGCTCTTTCCTCAAAAGCAGAGTGTGTTTCATGTAAGGCAAGCTAGCGTTTGTTTCACAGTCCTAAATGGAGTTGAATCACATGCAGTTTCAGGTCCTACGAGCAAGAGTTGTTTTCTGGTAAGGAAAGTCACTATTGCGCTCCCATTGCCATACACAGTGCAAATAGCACTCGCGTCTGTTCCCAGCAAGTACAGTGTATTGGACTGAAGAGGAGCTACTGTTCTTGTCAGTTTCCTAAGTAGAGTTGAAGTAGATATTACCCGTGTGTGTAGGAAGCAAAATTCTTTTTTTCTGAACAAGCTCACTGTTTGGATCCCATAGGAAACAAAGTAGAGAAGATGTGTGCCCTATTCTCAAAAGCAGAGCGTGTTTCTTGTAAGGCGAGCTAGCATTTGTTTCCCATTCCTAAGTGGATTGAATCAAATGCAGTTTCTGATCCTACGAGCAAGAGTTGTTTTCTGGTAAGAAGAGTCACTATTGTGCTCCCATTGCCGTACACAGTGCAAATAGCACTCGCGTCTGTTCCCAGTAAGTACAGTGTATTGGACTGAAGAGGAGCTACTCTTCTCGTCAGTTTTCTAAGCAGAGTTGAACTAGATATGGACCGTGTGCGTAGGAAGCATAGTTCTTTTGTTCTGAGCAAGCTCACTGTTCAAACCGCATAGGAAACACAGTAGAGTAGAAGAGTGCTCTTTCCACAAAAGCAGAGAGTGTTTCTTGTAAGGCGAGCTAGCGTTTGTTTCCCAGTCCTAAATGGAGTTGAATCACATGCAGTTTCTGGTCCTACGAGCAAGAGTTTTTTCTCGTAATAAGAGTCACTATTGTGCTCCCATTGTCATACACAGGGGAAAGAGCACTGGCGTCTGTTCCCACCATGTATAGTGTATTGGACTGAAGAGGATCTACTGTTCTTGTCAGGATCCTAAGCAGAGTTGAAGTAGATATGGCCCATGTGTGTAGGAAGCACAGTTCTTTTGTAGTCAGCAAGCTCACTGTTCTTGCCCTATAGGAAACACAGTAGAGTAGAAGAGTGCTCTTTCCACAAAAGCAGAGTGTGTTTCTTGTAAGTCGAGCTAGTGTTTGTTTCCCAGTCCTGAATGTAGTTGAATCACATGCAGTTTCTGGTCCTACGAGCAAGAATTGTTTTGTGGTAGGAAGAGTCACTATTGTGCTCCCATTGTCATACACAGTGCAAATAGCACTGGCATCTGTTCCAAGCAAGTACAGAGTATTGGACTGAAGAGGATATACTGTTCTTGTCAGTTTCCTAAGTAGAATTGAACTAGATATGACCCGTGTGTGTAGGAAGCACAGTTCTTTTGTTCTGAGCAAGCTCACTGTTCTGGCGCTATAGGAAACACAGTAGAGTAGAAGAGTGCTGTTTTCTCAAAAGCAGAGTGTGTTTCTTGTAAGGCAAGATAGCGTTTGTTTCAAAGTTCTAAATGGAGTTGAATCACATGCTGTTTTTGATCCTACACGCAAGAGTTGTTTTCTGGTAAGAAGAGTAACTATTGCGCTCCCATTGCTGTACACAGTGCAAATAGCACTCGCGTATGTGCCCATCAAGTCCAGTGTATTGGACTGAGGAGGAGCTACTGTTCTCGTCAGTTTCCTAAGCAGAGTTGAACTAGATATAGCCCGTGTGTGTAGGAAGCACAGTTCTTTTCTTCTGAGCAAGATCACTGTTCTGGCCCTATAGGAAACACAGTAGAGTAGAAGAGTGCTCTTTTCTCAAAAGCAGAGTGTTTTTCTTGTAAGGCGAGCTAGCGTTTGTTTCCCAGTCCTAAATTGAGTTGAATCAAATGCAGTTTTTGGTCCTACGAGCAAGAGTTGTTTTCTGGTAAGAAGAGTCACTATTGCGCTCCCATTGCCATACACAGTACAAATAGCACTCACGTCTGTTCCCAGCAAGTACAGTGTATTGGACTGAAGAGGAGCTACTGTTCTTGTCAGTTTCCTAAGAAGAGTTGAACTAGATATGGCCCATGTGTGTAGGAAGCACAGTTCTTTTGTTCTGAGCAAGCTCACTGTTCGAACCCCATAGGAAACACAGTAGAGTAGAAGAGTGCTCTTTTCTCAAGAGCAGAGTGTGTTTCTTGTAAGACGAGCTAGCATTTGTTTCCCAGTCCAAAATGGAGTTGAAATACACATACAGTTTCTGGTCCTATGAGCTACAGATGTTTTCTGGTAAGGAAAGTCACTATTGCGCTACCATTGCCATTCACAGGGCAAATAGCACTCGCGTCTGTTCCCAGCAAGTACAGTGTATTGGACTGAAGAGGAGCTACTATTCTCGTCTGTTTCCTAAGCAGAGTTGAACTAGATATGGCCCGTGTGTGTAGGAAGCACAGTTCTTTTGATCTGAGCAAGCTCACTGTTTGGACCCCATAGGAAACACAGTAGAGTAGATGTGTGCCCTATTCTCAAAAGGTGAGTGTGTTTCTTGTAAGGCGAGCTAGCGTTTCTTTCCCAATCCTAAATGGAGTTGAATCACATGCAGTTTCTGGTCACGAGCAAGAGTTTTTTTCTGGTAAGCAGCGTCAGTATTGTGCTCCGATTGACATTCACAGTACAAATAGCACTCGTGTCTGTTTCCAGCAAGTACAGTGTATTGGTCTGAAGAGGAGCTACTGTTCTTGTCAGTTTCCTAAGCAGAGTTGAACTAGATATGGCTCGTGTGTGTAGGAAGCACAGTTCTTTTGTACGCAGCAAGCTCACTGTTCTGGCCCAATAGGAAACACAGTAGAGTAGAAGAGTGCTCTTTCCTCAAAAGCAGAGTGTGTTTCTTGTAAGTCGAGCTAGCGTTTGTTTCCCAGTCCTGAATGTAGTTGAATCACATGCAGTTTCTGGTCCTACGAGCAAGAATTGTTTTTTGGTAAGAAGTGTCACTATTGCGCTCCTATTGTCATACACAGTGCAAATAGCACTGGCCTCTGTTCCAAGAAAGTACAGTGTATTGGACTGAAGAGGATCTACTGTTCTTGTCAGTTTCCTAAGCAGAATTGAACTAAATATGACCGGTGTGTGTAGGAAGCACAGTTCTTTTGTTCTGAGCAAGCTCACTGTTCTGGCGCTATAGGAAACACAGAAGAGTAGAAGAGTGCTGTTTTCTCAAAAGCAGAGTGTGTTTCTTGTAAGGTGAGGTAGCGTTTGTTTCCAAGTTCTAAATGGAATTGAATCACATGCAGTTTTTGATCCTACACGCAAGAGTTGTTTTCTGGTAAGAAGAGTAACTATTGTGCTCCCATTGCTGTACACAGTGCAAATAGCACTCGCGTATGTGCCCATCAAGTGCAGTGTATTGGACTGAAGAGGAGCTACTGTTCTCGTCAGTTTCCTAAGCAGAGTTGAACTAGATATGGCCCGTGTGTGTAGGAAGCACAGTTCTTTTCTTCTGAGCAAGCTCACTGTTCTGGCCCTATAGGAAACACAGTAGAGTAGAAGAGTGCTCTTTTCTCAAAAGCAGAGTGTGTTTCTTGTAAGGCGAGCTAGTGTTTGTTTCCCAGTCCTAAGTGGAGTTGAATCACATGCAGTTTCTGGTCCTACGAACAAGAGTTGTTTTCTGGTAAGGAAAGTCACTATTGCGATCCCATTGCCATACACAGTGCAAATAGCACTGGCGTCTGTTCCCAGCAAGTACAGTGTATTGGACTGAAGAGGAGCTACTGTTCTTGTCAGTTTCCTAAGCAGAGTTGAACTAAATATGAACCGTGTGTGTAGGAAGCACAGTTCTTTTGTTCTGAGCAAGCTCACTGTCTGGACCCCATAGGAAACACAGTAGGGTAGATGTGTGCCCTATTCTCAAAAGCAAAGTGTGTTTCTTGTAAGGCGAGCTAGCGTTTATTTCCAAGTTCTAAATGGAGTTGAATCACATGCAGTTTTTGGTCCTACGAGCAAGAGTTGTTTTCTGGTAAGAAGAGTCAGTGTTGTGCTCCCATTGCCATACACAGAACATATAGCACTCGCGTTTGTTTAACGCAAGTACAGTGTATTGGTCTGAAGAGGAGCTACTGTTCTCGTCAGTTTCCTAAGCAGAGTTGAACTAGATATGGCCCGTGTGTGTAGGAAGCACAGTTCTTTTGTTCTGAGCAAGCTCACTGTTCGAACCCAATAGGAAACACAGTAGAGTAGAAGAGTGCTCTTTTCTCAAAAGCAGAGTGTGTTTCTTGTAAGGCGAGCTAGCATTTCTTTCCCAGTCCTACATGGAGTTGAATCACATGCAGTTTTTTGTCCTACGAGCAAGAGTTTTTTTCTGGTAAGGAAAGTCACTATTGCGCTCCCATTGCCATAACAGTGCAAATAGCACTGGCATCTGTTGCCAGCAAGTACAGTGTATTGGACTGAAGAGGAGCTACTTCTCTTGTCAGTTTCCTAAGCAGAGCTGAACCAGATATGGCCCGGGTGTAGGAAGCACAGTTCTTTTGTTCTGAGCAAGTTCTCTGTTTGGACCCCATAGGAAACACAGTAGAGTAGAAGAGTGCTCTTTTCTCAAAAGCAGAGTGTGTTTCTTGTAAGGCGAGCTAGCGTTTGTTTCCCAGTCCTAAATGGAGTTGAATCACATGCAGTTTCTGGTCCTACGAGCAAGAGTTTTTTTTTGGTAATAAGAGTCACTATTGCGCTCCCATTGTCATACACAGGGCAAATAGCACTGGCGTCTGTTCCCACCATGTACAGTGTATTGGACTGAAGAGGATCTACTGTTCTTGTCAGGATTATAAGCAGAGTTGAAGTAGATATGGCCCATGTGTGTAGGAAGCACAGTTCTTTTGTAGTCAGCAAGCTCACTATTCTGGCCCTATCGGGAACACAGTAGAGTAGAAGAGTGCTCTTTCCACAAAAGCAGAGTGTGTTTCTTGTAAGTCGAACTAGCCTTTGTTTCCCAGTCCTGAATGTAGTTGAATCACATGCAGTTTCTGGTCCTACGAGCAAGAATTGTTTTTTGGTAAGAAGAGTCACTATTGCGCTCCCATTGTCATACAAAGTGCAAATAGCACTGGCGACTGTTCCCAGCAAGTACAGTGTATTGGACTGAAGAGGATCTACTGTTCTTGTCAGTTTCCTAAGCAGAATTTAACTAGATATGACCCGTGTGTGCAGGAAGCACAGTTCTTTTGTTCTGAGCAAGCTCACTGTTCTGGCGCTATAGGAAACACAGTAGAGTAGAAGAGTGCTCTTTTCTCAAAAGCAGAGCGTGTTTCTTGTAAGGCGAGCTAGCATTTGTTTCCAAGTACTAAACGGAGTTGAATCACATGCAGTTCTTGGTCCTACAAGCAAGAGTTGTTTTCTGTTAATAGAGTAACTATTGCGCTCCCATTGCTGTACACAGTGCAAATAGCACTCCCGTATGTGCCCATCAATTGCAGTGTATTGGACTGAAGAGGAGCTACTGTTCTCGTCAGTTTCCTAAGCAGAGTTAAACTAGATATGACCCGTGTGTGTAGGAAGCACAGTTCTTTTCTTCTGAGCAAGCTCACTGTTCTGGCCCTATAGGAAACACAGTAGAGTAGAATAGTGCTCTTTTCTCAAAAGCAGAGTGTGTTTCTTGTAAGGCGAGCTAGCGTTTGTTTCCCAGTCCTAATTGGAGTTGAATCACATGCAGTTTCTGGTCCTACGAGCAAGAGTTGTTTTCTGGTAAGGAAAGTCATTATTGTGCTCCCATTGCCATACACAGTGCAAATAACACTCGCGTCTGTTCCCAGCAAGTACAGTGTATTGGACTGAAGAGGAGCTACTGTTCTTGTCAGTTTCCTAAGCAGAGTTGAACTAGATATGACCCGTGTGTGTAGGAAGCACAGTTCTTTTGTTCTGAGCAAGCTCACTGTTTGGACCCCATAAGAATCACAGTAGAGTAGATGTGTGCCCTATTCTCAAAAGCAGAGTGTGTTACTTGTAAGGCGAGCTAGCGTTTGTTTCCCAATCCTAAATGGCGTTGAATCACATGCAGTTTCTGGTCCTATGCGCAAGAGTTGTTTTGTGGTAAGAAGAGTCACTATTGCGCTCCCATTGTCATACACAGGGCAAGCAGCACTGGTTTTTCTTCCCAGCATGTACAGTGTATAGGACTAAAGAAGATCTACTGTTCTTGTCAGGTTCCTAAGCAGAGTTGAACTAGATATGGCCCGTGTGTGTAGGAAGCACAGTTCTTTTGTACTCAGCAAGCTCACTGTTCTGACCCTTTAGGAAACACAGTAGAGTAGAAGAGTGCTCTTTCCTCAAAAGCAGAGTGTGTTTCTTGTAAATCGAGCTAGCGTTTGTTTCCCAGTCCTAAATGGAGTTGAATCTCATGCAGTTTCTTCCTACAAGCAAGAGTTGTTTTCTGGTAAGGAAAGTCACTATTGCGCTCCCTTTGCCATACACAGTGCAAATAGCACTCACGTCTGTTCCCAGCAAGTACAGTGTATTGGACTGAAGAGGAGCTACTGTTCTTGTCAGTTTCCTAAGCAGAGTTGAACTAGATATGGCCTGTGTGTGTAGGAAGCACAGTTCTTTTGTTCTGAGCAAGCTCACTGTTCGGACCCCATAGGAAACACAGTAGAGTAGATGTGTGCCCTATTCTCAAAAGCAGAGCATGTTTCTTGTAAGGCGAGCTAGCGTTTGTTTCCCAGTCCTAAATGGAGTTGAATCACATGCAGTTTCTGGTCCTACGAGCAAGAGTTTTTTCTGGTAATAAGAGTCACTATTGTGCTCCCATTGTCATACACAGGGGAAAGAGCACTGGCATCTGTTCCCACCATGTATAGTGTATTGGACTGAAGAGGATCTACTGTTCTTGTCAGGATCCTTAGCAGAGTTGAAGTAGATATGGCCCATGTGTGTAGGAAGCACAGTTCTTTTGTAGTCAGCAAGCTCACTGTTCTGGCCCTATAGGAAACGCAGTAGAGTAGAAGAGTGCTCTTTCCACAAAAGCAGAGTGTGTTTCTTGTAAGTCGAGCTAGTGTTTGTTTCCCAGTCCTGAATGTAGTTGAATCACATGCAGTTTTGGTCCTACGAGCAAGAATTGTTTTGTGGTAGGAAGAGTCACTATTGTGCTCCCATTGTCATACACAGTACAAATAGCACTGGCGTCTGTTCCAAGCAAGTACAGTGTACTGGACTGAAGAGGATCTACTGTTCTTGTCAGTTTCCTAAGTAGAATTGAACTAGATATGACCCGTGTGTGTAGGAAGCACAGTTCTTTTGTTCTGAGCAAGCTCACTGTTCTGGCGCTATAGGAAACACAGTAGAGTAGAAGAGTGCTGTTTTCTCAAAAGCAGAGTGTGTTTCTTGTAAGGCAAGCTAGCGTTTGTTTCAAAGTTCTAAATGGAGTTGAATCACATGCTGTTTTTGATCCTACACGCAAGAGTTGTTTTCTGGTAAGAAGAGTAACTATTGCGCTCCCATTGCTGTATACAGTGCAAATAGCACTCGCGTATGTGCCCATCAAGTCCAGTGTATTGGACTGAAGAGGAGCTACTGTTCTCGTCAGTTTCCTAAGCAGAGTTGAACTAGATATGGCCCGTGTGTGTAGGAAGCATAGTTCTTTTCTTCTGAGCAACATCACTGTTCTGGCCCTATAGGAAACACAGTAGAGTAGAAGAGTGCTCTTTTCTCAAAAGCAGAGTGTTTTTCTTGTAAGGCGAGCTAGCGTTTGTTTCCCAGTCCCAAATTGAGTTGAATCAAATGCAGTTTTTGGTCCTACGAGCAAGAGTTGTTTTCTGGTAAGAAGAGTCACTATTGCGCTCCCATTGCCATACACAGTACAAATAGCACTCACGTCTGTTCCCAGCAAGTACAGTGTATTGGACTGAAGAGGAGCTACTGTTCTTGTCAGTTTCCTAAGCAGAGTTGAACTAGATATGGCCCATGTGTGTAGGAAGCACAGTTCTTTTGTTCTGAGCAAGCTCACTGTTCGAACCCCATAGGAAACACAGTAGAGTAGAAGAGTGCTCTTTTCTCAAGAGCAGAGTGTGTTTCTTGTAAGGCGAACTAGCATTTGTTTCCCAGTCCAAAATGGAGTTGAAATACACATACAGTTTCTGGTCCTATGAGCTAGAGATGTTTTCTGGAAAGGAAAGTCACTATTGCGCTACCATTGCCATTCACAGTGCAAATAGCACTCGCGTCTGTTCCCAGCAAGTACAGTGTATTGGACTGAAGAGGAGCTACTGTTCTCATCAGTTTCCTAAGCAGAGTTGAACTAGATATGGCCCGTGTGTGTAGGAAGCACAGTTCTTTTGTTCTGAGCAAGCTCACTGTTCTGGCGCTATAGGAAACACAGAAGAGTAGAAGGGTGCTGTTTTCTCAAAAGCAGAGTGTGTTTCTTGTAAGGCGAGGTAACGTTTGTTTCCAAGTTCTAAATGGAATTGAATCACATGCAGTTTTTGATCCTACACGCAAGAGTTGTTTTCTGGTAAGAAGATTAATTATTGCGCTCCCATTGCTGTACACAGTGCAAATAGCACTCGTGTATGTGCCCATCAAGTGCAGTGTATTGGACTGAAGAGGAGCTACTATTCTCGTCAGTTTCCTAAGCAGAGTTGAACTAGATATGGCCCGTGTGTGTAGGAAGCACAGTTCTTTTCTTCTGAGCAAGCTCACTGTTCTGGCCCTATAGGAAACACAGTAGAGTAGAAGAGTGCTCTTTTCTCAAAAGCAAAGTGTGTTTCTTGTAAGGCGAGCTATCGTTTGTTTCCCAGTCCTAAGTGGAGTTGAATCACATGCAGTTTCTGGTCCTACGAACAAGAGTTGTTTTCTGGTAAGGAAAGTCACTATTGCGCTCCCATTGCCATACACAGTGCAAATAGCACTCGCGTCTATTCCCAGCAAGTACAGTGTATTGGACTGAAGAGGAGCTACTGTTCTTGTCAGTTTCCTAAGCAGAGTTGAACTAAATATGAACCGTGTGTGTAGGAAGCACAGTTCTTTTTTTCTGAGCAAGCTCACTGTCTGGACCCCATAGGAAACACAGTAGGGTAGATGTGTGCCCTATTCTCAAAAGCAAAGTGTGTTTCTTGTAAGGCGAGCTAGCGTTTATTTCCAAGTTCTAAATGGAGTTGAATCACATGCAGTTGTTGGTCCTACGAGCAAGAGTTGTTTTCTGGTAAGAAGAGTCAGTGTTGTGCTCCCATTGCCATACACAGAACATATAGCACTCGCGTTTGTTTTACGCAAGTACAGTGTATTGGTCTGAAGAGGAGCTACTGTTCTCGTCAGTTTCCTAAGCAGAGTTGAACTAGATATGGCCCGTGTGTGTAGGAAGCACAGTTCTTTTGTTCTGAGCAATCTCACTGTTCGAACCCAAAAGGAAACACAGTAGAGTAGAAGCGTGCTCTTTTCTCAAAAGCAGAGTGTGTTTCTTGTAAGGCGAGCTAGCATTTCTTTCCCAGTCCTACATGGAGTTGAATCACATGCAGTTTTTTGTCCTACGAGCAAGAGTTGTTTTCTGGTAAGGAAAGTCACTATTGCGCTCCCATTGCCATAACAGTGCAAATAGCACTGGCATCTGTTGCCAGCAAGTACAGTGTATTGGACTGAAGAGGAGCTACTTCTCTTGTCAGTTTCCTAAGCAGAGCTGAACCAGATATGGCCCGGGTGTTGGAAGCACAGTTCTTTTGTTCTGAGCAAGTTCTCTGTTTGGACCCCATAGGAAACACAGTAGAGTAGAAGAGTGCTCTTTTCTCAAAAGCAGAGTGTGTTTCTTGTAAGGCAAGCTAGCGTTTGTTTCCCAGTCCTAAATGGAGATGAATCACATGCAGTTTCAGGTCCTACGAGCAAGAGTTGTTTTCTGGTAAGAAGAGTCACTATTGCGCTCCCATTGCCATACACAATACAAATAGCACTCGCGTCTGTTCCCAGCAAGTACAGTGTATTGGACTGAAGAGGAGCTACTGTTCTTGTCAGTTTCCTAAGCAGGGTTGAACTAGATATGTCCCGTGTGTGTAGGAAGCACAGTTCTTTTGTTCTGAACAAGCTCACTGTTCGAACCCCATATGAAACACAGTAGAGTATAAGAGTGCTCTTTTCTCAAAGCAGAGTGTGTTTCTTGTAAGGCGAGCTAGCATTGTTTTCCCAGTCCAAAATGGAGTTGAAATACACATGCAGTTTCTGGTCCTATGAGCTAGAGTTGTTTTCTGGTAAGAAGAGTCACTATTGCACTCCCTTTGCCATACACAGTGCAAATAGCACTCACTTCTGTTCCCAGCAAGTACAGTGTATTGGACTGAAGCGGAGCTACTGTTCTTGTCAGTTTCCTAAGCAGAGTTGAACTAGATATGGACCGTGTGTGTAGGAAGCACAGTTCTTTTGTTCTGAGCAATCTCACTGTTCTGGCCCTATAAGAAACACAGTAGAGTAGAAGAGTGCTCTTTTCTCAAAACCAGAGTGTGTTTCTTGTAAGGCGAGCTAGCGTTTGTTTCCCAGTCCTAACAGGAGTTGAACAAACGCAGTTTTTGGTCCTACGAGCAAGAGTTGTTTTCTGGTAAGAATAGTCACTATTGTGCTCCCATTGCCATACAAAGTGCAAATAGCACGCGCGTCTGTTCCCAGTAAGTACAGTGTATTGGACTGAAGAGGAGCTACTGTTCTCATCAGTTTCCTAAGCAGAGTTGTACTAGATATGGCCCGTGTGTGAAGGAAGCACAGTTCTTTAGTTCTGAGCAAGCTCACTGTTCTCGCCGTATAGGAAACACTGTAGAGTAGAAGAGTGTTCTATTCTCAAAAGCAGAGTGTGTTTCTTGTAAGGCGAGCTAGCGTTTGTTTCCCAGTCCAAAATTGAGTTGAATCACATGCAGTTTCAGGTCCTACGAGCAAGAGTATTTTCTGGTAAGAAGAGTCACTATTGTGCTCCCATTGTCATACACAGGGCAAATAGCACTGGTTTCTCTTCCCAGCATGTACAGTGTATTGGACTGAAGAGGATCTACTGTTCTTGTCAGTTTCCTAAGCAGAATTGAACTAGATTTGGCCGTGTGTGTAGGAAGCACAGTTCTTTTGTTCTCAGCAAGCTCACTGTTCTGGCCCTAGAGGAAACACAGTATAGTAGATGAGTGCACTTTTTTCAAAAGCAGAGTGTGTTTCTTGTAAGGCGAGCTAGCATTTGTTTCCCATTCCTAAATGGAGTTGATTCACATGAAGTTTTTGGTCCTATGAGCAAGAGTTGTTTTGTGGTATGAAGAGTCACAATTGCGCTCCCATTGTCATACACAGTGAAAATAGCACTCGCCTCTGTTCCCAGGAAGTACAGTGTATTGGACTGAAGAGGATCTACGGTTCTTGTCAGTTTCCTAAGCAGAATTGAACTAGATATGGCCGTGTGTGTAGGAAGCACAGTTCTTTTGTTCTGAGGAAGCTCACTGTTCTGGCGCTAAAGGAAACACAGTAGAGTAGAAGAGTGCTCCTACCTCAAAAAAAGAGTGTGTTACTTGTAAGGCGAGCTAACGTTTGTTTCCCAGTCCTAAATGGAGTTGAATCACATGCAGTTTTTGGTCCTACGAGCAAGAGTTGCTTTCTGGTAAGGAAAGTCACTATTGCGCTCCCATTGCCATACACGGTGCAAATAGCACTCGCGTCATTCCCAGGAAGTACAGTGTATTGGACTGAAGAGGAGCTAATGTTCTTGTCAGTTTCCTAAGCAGAGTAGAACTAGATATGGCCCGTGTGTGTAGGAAGCACAGTTCATTTGTTCTGAGCAACCTCAATGTTCGGATCCCATAGGAAACACAGTAGAGTAGAAGAGTGCTCTTTTCTCAAAAGCAGAGTGTGTTTCTTTTAAGGCAAGCTAGTGTTTTTTCCCAGTCCTAAGTGGATTTGAATCATGTGCAGTTTCTGGTCCTAAGAGCAAGAGATGTTTTCTGGTAAGAAGGGTCACTACTGTGCTCCCATTGCTGTACACAGTGCAAATAGCACTGGCGTCTGTTCCCAGCAAGTACAGTGTATTGGACTGAAGAGGAGCTACTGTTCTTGTCAGTTTCCTAAGCAGAGTAGAACTAGATATGGTCCGTGTGTGTAGGAAGCACAGTTCTTTTGTTCTGAGCAAGCTAACTGTTCGGATCCCATAGGAAACACAGTAGAGTAGAAGAGTGCTCTTTTCTCAAAAACAGAGTGTGTTTCTTCTAAGGCAAGCTAGCGTTTTTTTCCCAGTCCTAAGTGGATTTCAATCATGTGCAGTTTCTGGTCCTAAGAGCAAGAGATGTTTTCTGGTAAGAAGGGTCACTACTGTGCTCCCATTGCTGTACACAGTGCAAATAGCACTCGCGTCTGTTCCCAGCAAGTACAGTGTATTGGACTGAAGAGGAGCTACTGTTCTCGTCAGTTTCCTAAGCAGAGTTGAACTAGATATGGCCCGTGTGTGTAGGAAGCACAGTACTTTTGTTCTGAGCAAGCTCACTGTTCTGGCCCTATAGGAAACACAGTAGAGTAGAAAAGTGCTCTTTTCTCAAAAGCAGAGTGTGTTTCTTGAAAGGTGAGCTAGCGTTTGTTTCCCACTCCTAAATGGAGTTGAAATACACATGCAGTTTCTGGTCCTACGAGCAAGAGTTGTTTTCTGGCAAGAAGAGTCCATTTTGCGTTCCATTTGCCATACACAGTGCAAATAGCACTCGCGTCTGTTCCCAGCAAGTACAGTGTATTGGACTGAAGAGAGGCTACTGTTCTTTTCAGTTTCCTAACCAGAATTGAACTAATATGGCCCGTGTGTGTAGGAAGCACAGTTCTTTTGTTCTGAGCAAGCTCACTGTTCTGGCCCTATAGGAAACACAGTAGAGTAGAAGAGTGCTCTTTTCTCAAAAGCAGAGTGTGTTTTTGTAAGGCTAGCTAGCGTTTGTTTCCCAGTACTAAATGGAGGTGAATCAAATGCAGTATTTGGTCCTACGAGCAAGAGTTGTTTTCTGGTAAGAAGAGTCACTATTGCTCTCCCATTGCCATACACAGTACAAAGAGCACTCGCGTCTGTTCCCAACTAGTACAGTGTATGGGACTGAAGAGGAGCTACTGTTCTTGTCAGTTTCCTAAGGAGAGTTGAACAAGATATGGCCCGTGTGTGTAGGAAGCACAGATCTTTTGTTCTGAGCAAGCTCACTGTTCGAACCCCAGAGGAAACAAAGTAGAGTAGAAGAGTGCTCTTTTCTCAAAAGCAGAGTGTGTTTCTTATAAGGCGAGCTAGCGTTTGTTACCTGTCCTAAATGGAGTTGAATCCCGTGCAGTTTCTGGTCCTACGAGCAAGAGTTGTTTTCTGGTAAGAAGAGTCCATTTTGCGTTCCATTTGCCATACACAGTGCAAATAGCACTCGCGTCTGTTCCCAGCAAGTACAGTGTATTGGACTGAAGAGAGGCTACTGTTCTTTTCAGTTTCCTATCCAGAATTGAACTAGATATGGCCCGTGTGTGTAGGAAGCACAGTTCTTTTGTTCTGAGCAAGCTCACTCTTCTGGCCCTATAGGAAACACAGTAGAGTAGAAGAGTGCTCTTTTCTCAAAAGCAGAGTGTGTTTTTGTAAGGCTAGCTAGCGTTTGTTTCCCAGTACTAAATGGAGGAGAATCAAATGCAGTATTTGGTCCTACGAGCAAGAGTTGTTTTCTGGTAAGAAGAGTCACTATTGCTCTCCCATTGCCATACACAGTACAAATAGCACTCGCGTCTGTTCCCAACTAGTACAGTGTATTGGACTGAAGAGGATCTACTGTTCTTGTCAGTTTCCTAAGCAGAGTTGATCTAGATATGGCCCGTGTGTGTAGGAAGCACTGTTCTTTTGTTCTCAGCAAGCTCACTGTTCGGACCCCATAGAAAACACAGTAGAGTAGAAGAGTGCTTTTTTCTCAAAAGCAGAGTGTGTTTCTTGTAAGGTGAGCTAGCGTTTGTTTCCCAGTCCTAAATGGAGTTGAATCACATGCAGTTTCTGGTCCTACGAGCAAGAGTTGTTTTCTGTTAAGAAGAGTCACTATTGCGCTCCCATTGTCATACACAGTGCAAATAGAACTGGCATCTGTTCCCAGCAAGTACAGTGTATTGGACTGAAGAGGATCTACTGTTCTTGTCAGTTTCCTAAGCAGAGTTGAACTAGATATGGCCCGTGTGTGTAGGAAGCACAGTTCTTTTGTTCTCAGCAAGCTCACTGTACAGATCCCATAGAAAACACAGTAGAGCAGAGGAGTGCTCTTTTCTCAAAAGCAGAGTGTGTTTCTTGTAAGGCGAGCTAGCGTTTGTTTCCCAGTCCTAAATGGAGTTGAATCACATGCAGTTTCTGGTCGTACGAGCAAGAGTTGTTTTCTTGTAAGAAGAGTCACTATTGCGCTCCCATTGTCATACACAGTGCAAATAGAACTGGCATCTGTTCCCAGCAAGTACAGTGTATTGGACTGAAGAGGATCTACTGTTCTTGTCAGTTTCCTAAGCAGAGTTGAACTAGATATGACCCGTGTGTGTATGAAGCACAGTTCTTTTGTTCTGAGCAAGCTCACTGTTTGGACCCCATAGGAAACACTGTATAGAAGATGTGTACCCTATTCTCAAAAACAGAGCGTGTTTCTTGTAAGGCAAGGTAGCGTTTGTTTCCCAGTCCTAATTGGATTGAATCAAATGCAGTTTCTGGTCCTAAGAGCAAGAGTTGTTTCCTGGTAAGAAGATTCACTATTGTGCACTTATTGCCGTACACAGTGCAAATAGCACTCGCGTCTGTTCCCAGCAAGTACAGTGTATTGGACTGAAGAGGATCTACTGTTCTTGTCAGGTTCCTAAGCAGAGTTGAACTAGATATGGCCCGTGCGGGTAGGAAACACAGTTTATTTGTTCTCAGCAAGCTCACTGTTCTGGCCCTATAGGAAACACAGTAGAGTAGAAGAGTGCTCTTTCCTCAAAAGCAGAGTGTGTTTCTTGTAAGGCGAGCTAGCTTTTGTTTCCCAGTCCTAAGTGGGTTGAGTCAAATGCAGTTTCTGGTCCTACGAGCAAGAGTTTTTTCTGGTAAGAAGAGTCACTATTGTGCTCCCATTGTCATACACAGGGCAAATAGCACTGGTTTCTCTTCCCAGCATGTACAGTGTATTGGACTGAAGAGGATCTACTGTTCTTGTCAGTTTCCTAAGCAGAATTGAACTATATATGGCCGTGTGTGTAGGAAGCACAGTTCTTTTGTTCTCAGCAAGCTCACTGTTCTGGCCCTAGAGGAAACACAGTATAGTAGATGAGTGCACTTTTTTCAAAAGCAGAGTGTGTTTCTTGTAAGGCAAGCTAGCATTTGTTTCCCAGTCCTAAATGGAGTTGATTCACATGAAGTTTTTGGTCCTATGAGCAAGAGTTGTTTTGTGGTATGAAGAGTCACAATTGCGCTCCCATTGTCATACACAGTGCAAATAGCACTCGCCTCTGTTCCCAGGAAGTACAGTGTATTGGACTGAAGAGGATCTACGGATCTTGTCAGTTTCCTAAGCAGAATTGAACTAGATATGGAGGTGTGTGTAGGAAGCACAGTTCTTTTGTTCTGAGCAAGCTCACTGTTCTGGTGCTAAAGGAAACACAGTAGAGTAGAAGAGTGCTCCTACCTCAAAAGAAGAGTGTGTTACTTGTAAGGCGAGCTAGCGTTTGTTTCCCAGTCCTAAATGGAGTTGAATCACATGCAGTTTTTGGTCCTACGAGCAAGAGTTGTTTTCTGGTAAGAAGAGTCACTATTGCGGTCCCATTGCCATACACAGTGCAAAAAGCACTCGCGTCTGTTCCCAGCAAGTACAGTGTATTGGACTGAAGAGGAGCTACTGTTCTCGTCAGTTTCCTAAGCAGAGTGGAACTAGATATGACCCGTGTGTGTAGGAAGCAAAGTTCTTTTGTTCTGAGCAAGCTCACTGTTTGGACCCCATAGAAAACACAGTAGAGTAGATGTGTGCCCTATTCTCAAAAGCAGAGCTTGTTTCTTTTAAGGTGAGCTAGCGTTTGTTTCCCAGTCAGAAATGGAGTTGAATCACATGCAATTTCTGGTCCTACGAGCAAGAGTGGTTTTCTGGTAAGAAGAGTCACTATTACGCTCCCATTGTCATACACAGGGCAAATAGCACTGGCGTCTGTTCCCAGCAAGTACAGTGTATTGGACTGAAGAGGATCTACTTCTTTTGTCAGTTTCCTAAACAGAGTTATACTAGATATGGCCCGGGTGTAGGAAGCACAGTTCTTCTGTTCTGAGCAAGTTCTCTCTTTGGACCCCATAGGAAACACAGTAGAGAAGAAAGGTGCTCTTTTATCAAAAGCAGAGTGTGTTTCTTGTAAGGCAAGCTAGCGTTTGTTTCCCAGTCCTAAATGGAGATGAATCACATGCAGTTTCAGGTCCTACGAGCAAGAGTTGTTTTCTGGTAAGAAGAGTCACTATTGCGCTCCCATTGCCATACACAATACAAATAGCACTCGCGTCTGTTCCCAGCAAGTACAGTGTATTGGACTGAAGAGGAGCTACTGTTCTTGTCAGTTTCCTATGCAGAGTTGAACTAGATATGGCCCGTGTGTGTAGGAAGCACAGTTCTTTTGTTCTGAGCAAGCTCACTGTTCGAACCCCATAGGAAACACAGTAGAGTAGAAGAGTGCTCTTTTCTCAAAAGCAGAGTGTGTTTCTTGTAAGGCGAGCTAGCATTGTTTTCCCAGTCCAAAATGGAGTTGAAATACACATGCAGTTTCTGGTCCTATGAGCTAGAGTTGTTTTCTGGTAAGAAGAGTCACTATTGCACTCCCTTTGCCATACACAGTGCAAATAGCACTCACTTCTGTTCCCAGCAAGTACAGTGTATTGGACTGAAGCGGAGCTACTGTTCTTGTCAGTTTCCTAAGCAGAGTTGAACTAGATATGGACCGTGTGTGTAGGAAGCACAGTTCTTTTGTTCTGAGCAAGCTCACTGTTCTGGCCCTATAAGAAACACAGTAGAGTAGAAGAGTGCTCTTTTCTCAAAACCAGAGTGTGTTTCTTGTAAGGCGAGCTAGCGTTTGTTTCCCAGTCCTAACAGGAGTTGAATCAAACGCAGTTTTTGGTCCTACGAGCAAGAGTTGTTTTCTGGTAAGAAGAGTCACTATTGCGCTCCCATTGCCATACACAGTGCAAATAGCACGCGCGTCTGTTCCCAGTAAGTACAGTGTATTGGACTGAAGAGGAGCTACTGTTCTCATCAGTTTCCTAAGCAGAGTTGAACTAGATATGGCCCGTGTGTGTAGGAAGCACAGTTCTTTTGTTCTCAGCAAGCTCACTGTTCTCGCCCTATAGGAAACACTGTAGAGTAGAAGAGTGTTCTATTCTCAAAACCAGAGTGTGTTTCTTGTAAGGCGAGCTAGCGTTTGTTTCCCAGTCCAAAATTGAGTTGAATTACATGCAGTTTCTGGTCCTAAGAGCAAGAGTTTTTTCTGGTAAGAAGAGTCACTATTGTGCTCCCATTGTCATACACAGGGCAAATAGCACTGGTTTCTCTTCCCAGCATGTACAGTGTATTGGACTGAAGAGGATCTACTGTTCTTGTCAGGTTCCTAAGCAGAGTTGAACTAGATATGACCCGTGTGTGTAGGAAGCACAGTTCTTTTGACCTGAGCAAGCACACTGTTTGGACCCCATAGGAAACACAGTAGAGTAGATGTGTGCCCTATTCTCAAAAGCAGAGTGTGTTTCATGTAAGGAAAGCTAGCGTTTGTTTCCCAATCCTAAATGGAGTTGAATCACATCCAGTTACTGGTCTTACGAGCAAGAGTTTTTTTCTGGTAAGAAGAGTCACTATTGAGCTCCAATTGCCATTCACAGTACAAATAGCACTTGTGTCTGTTTCCAGCAAGTACAGTGTATTTGTCTGAAGAGGAGGTACTGTTCTTGTCAGTTTCCTAAGCAGAGTTGAACTAGATATGGCCCGTGTGTGTAGGAAGCACAGTTCTTTTGTACTCAGCAAGCTCACTGTTCTGGCCCTATAGGAAACAGAGTAGAGTAGAAGAGTGCTCTTTCGTCAAAAGCAGAGTGTGTTTCATGTAAGGCAAGCTAGCGTTTGTTTCCCAGTCCTAAATGGAGTTGAATCACATGCAGTTTCAGGTCCTACGAGCAAGAGTTGTTTTCTGGTAAGGAAAGTCACTATTGCGCTCCCATTGTCATACACAGTGCAAATAGAACTGGCATCTGTTCCCAGCAAGTACAGTGTATTGGACTGAAGAGGATCTACTGTTCTTGTCAGTTTCCTAAGCAGAGTTGAACTAGATATGACCCGTGTGTGTATGAAGCACAGTTCTTTTGTTCTGAGCAAGCTCACTGTTTGGACCCCATAGGAAACACTGTATAGAAGATGTGTACCCTATTCTCAAAAACAGAGCGTGTTTCTTGTAAGGCAAGGTAGCGTTTGTTTCCCAGTCCTAATTGGATTGAATCAAATGCAGTTTCTGGTCCTAAGAGCAAGAGTTGTTTCCTGGTAAGAAGATTCACTATTGTGCACTTATTGCCGTACACAGTGCAAATAGCACTCGCGTCTGTTCCCAGCAAGTACAGTGTATTGGACTGAAGAGGATCTACTGTTCTTGTCAGGTTCCTAAGCAGAGTTGAACTAGATATGGCCCGTGCGGGTAGGAAACACAGTTTATTTGTTCTCAGCAAGCTCACTGTTCTGGCCCTATAGGAAACACAGTAGAGTAGAAGAGTGCTCTTTCCTCAAAAGCAGAGTGTGTTTCTTGTAAGGCGAGCTAGCTTTTGTTTCCCAGTCCTAAGTGGGTTGAGTCAAATGCAGTTTCTGGTCCTACGAGCAAGAGTTTTTTCTGGTAAGAAGAGTCACTATTGTGCTCCCATTGTCATACACAGGGCAAATAGCACTGGTTTCTCTTCCCAGCATGTACAGTGTATTGGACTGAAGAGGATCTACTGTTCTTGTCAGTTTCCTAAGCAGAATTGAACTATATATGGCCGTGTGTGTAGGAAGCACAGTTCTTTTGTTCTCAGCAAGCTCACTGTTCTGGCCCTAGAGGAAACACAGTATAGTAGATGAGTGCACTTTTTTCAAAAGCAGAGTGTGTTTCTTGTAAGGCAAGCTAGCATTTGTTTCCCAGTCCTAAATGGAGTTGATTCACATGAAGTTTTTGGTCCTATGAGCAAGAGTTGTTTTGTGGTATGAAGAGTCACAATTGCGCTCCCATTGTCATACACAGTGCAAATAGCACTCGCCTCTGTTCCCAGGAAGTACAGTGTATTGGACTGAAGAGGATCTACGGATCTTGTCAGTTTCCTAAGCAGAATTGAACTAGATATGGAGGTGTGTGTAGGAAGCACAGTTCTTTTGTTCTGAGCAAGCTCACTGTTCTGGTGCTAAAGGAAACACAGTAGAGTAGAAGAGTGCTCCTACCTCAAAAGAAGAGTGTGTTACTTGTAAGGCGAGCTAGCGTTTGTTTCCCAGTCCTAAATGGAGTTGAATCACATGCAGTTTTTGGTCCTACGAGCAAGAGTTGTTTTCTGGTAAGAAGAGTCACTATTGCGGTCCCATTGCCATACACAGTGCAAAAAGCACTCGCGTCTGTTCCCAGCAAGTACAGTGTATTGGACTGAAGAGGAGCTACTGTTCTCGTCAGTTTCCTAAGCAGAGTGGAACTAGATATGACCCGTGTGTGTAGGAAGCAAAGTTCTTTTGTTCTGAGCAAGCTCACTGTTTGGACCCCATAGAAAACACAGTAGAGTAGATGTGTGCCCTATTCTCAAAAGCAGAGCTTGTTTCTTTTAAGGTGAGCTAGCGTTTGTTTCCCAGTCAGAAATGGAGTTGAATCACATGCAATTTCTGGTCCTACGAGCAAGAGTGGTTTTCTGGTAAGAAGAGTCACTATTACGCTCCCATTGTCATACACAGGGCAAATAGCACTGGCGTCTGTTCCCAGCAAGTACAGTGTATTGGACTGAAGAGGATCTACTTCTTTTGTCAGTTTCCTAAACAGAGTTATACTAGATATGGCCCGGGTGTAGGAAGCACAGTTCTTCTGTTCTGAGCAAGTTCTCTCTTTGGACCCCATAGGAAACACAGTAGAGAAGAAAGGTGCTCTTTTATCAAAAGCAGAGTGTGTTTCTTGTAAGGCAAGCTAGCGTTTGTTTCCCAGTCCTAAATGGAGATGAATCACATGCAGTTTCAGGTCCTACGAGCAAGAGTTGTTTTCTGGTAAGAAGAGTCACTATTGCGCTCCCATTGCCATACACAATACAAATAGCACTCGCGTCTGTTCCCAGCAAGTACAGTGTATTGGACTGAAGAGGAGCTACTGTTCTTGTCAGTTTCCTATGCAGAGTTGAACTAGATATGGCCCGTGTGTGTAGGAAGCACAGTTCTTTTGTTCTGAGCAAGCTCACTGTTCGAACCCCATAGGAAACACAGTAGAGTAGAAGAGTGCTCTTTTCTCAAAAGCAGAGTGTGTTTCTTGTAAGGCGAGCTAGCATTGTTTTCCCAGTCCAAAATGGAGTTGAAATACACATGCAGTTTCTGGTCCTATGAGCTAGAGTTGTTTTCTGGTAAGAAGAGTCACTATTGCACTCCCTTTGCCATACACAGTGCAAATAGCACTCACTTCTGTTCCCAGCAAGTACAGTGTATTGGACTGAAGCGGAGCTACTGTTCTTGTCAGTTTCCTAAGCAGAGTTGAACTAGATATGGACCGTGTGTGTAGGAAGCACAGTTCTTTTGTTCTGAGCAAGCTCACTGTTCTGGCCCTATAAGAAACACAGTAGAGTAGAAGAGTGCTCTTTTCTCAAAACCAGAGTGTGTTTCTTGTAAGGCGAGCTAGCGTTTGTTTCCCAGTCCTAACAGGAGTTGAATCAAACGCAGTTTTTGGTCCTACGAGCAAGAGTTGTTTTCTGGTAAGAAGAGTCACTATTGCGCTCCCATTGCCATACACAGTGCAAATAGCACGCGCGTCTGTTCCCAGTAAGTACAGTGTATTGGACTGAAGAGGAGCTACTGTTCTCATCAGTTTCCTAAGCAGAGTTGAACTAGATATGGCCCGTGTGTGTAGGAAGCACAGTTCTTTTGTTCTCAGCAAGCTCACTGTTCTCGCCCTATAGGAAACACTGTAGAGTAGAAGAGTGTTCTATTCTCAAAACCAGAGTGTGTTTCTTGTAAGGCGAGCTAGCGTTTGTTTCCCAGTCCAAAATTGAGTTGAATTACATGCAGTTTCTGGTCCTAAGAGCAAGAGTTTTTTCTGGTAAGAAGAGTCACTATTGTGCTCCCATTGTCATACACAGGGCAAATAGCACTGGTTTCTCTTCCCAGCATGTACAGTGTATTGGACTGAAGAGGATCTACTGTTCTTGTCAGTTTCCTAAGCAGAGTTGAACTAGATATGACCCGTGTGTGTAGGAAGCACAGTTCTTTTGACCTGAGCAAGCACACTGTTTGGACCCCATAGGAAACACAGTAGAGTAGATGTGTGCCCTATTCTCAAAAGCAGAGTGTGTTTCATGTAAGGAAAGCTAGCGTTTGTTTCCCAATCCTAAATGGAGTTGAATCACATCCAGTTACTGGTCTTACGAGCAAGAGTTTTTTTCTGGTAAGAAGAGTCACTATTGAGCTCCAATTGCCATTCACAGTACAAATAGCACTTGTGTCTGTTTCCAGCAAGTACAGTGTATTTGTCTGAAGAGGAGGTACTGTTCTTGTCAGTTTCCTAAGCAGAGTTGAACTAGATATGGCCCGTGTGTGTAGGAAGCACAGTTCTTTTGTACTCAGCAAGCTCACTGTTCTGGCCCTATAGGAAACAGAGTAGAGTAGAAGAGTGCTCTTTCGTCAAAAGCAGAGTGTGTTTCATGTAAGGCAAGCTAGCGTTTGTTTCCCAGTCCTAAATGGAGTTGAATCACATGCAGTTTCAGGTCCTACGAGCAAGAGTTGTTTTCTGGTAAGGAAAGTCACTATTGCGCTCCCATTGCCATACACTGTGCAAATAGCACTCGCGTCTGTTCCCAGCAAGTACAGTGTATTGGACTGAAGAGGAGCTACTGTTCTTGTCAGTTTCCTAAGTAGAGTTGAAGTAGATATTACCCGTGTGTGTAGGAAGTAAAATTCTTTTTTTCTGAACAAGCTCACTGTTTGGATCCCATAGGAAACAAAGTAGAGAAGATGTGTGCCCTATTCTCAAAAGCAGAGCGTGTTTCTTGTAAGGCGAGCTAGCGTATGTTTCCCATTCCTAAGTGGATTGAATCAAATGCAGTTTCTGATCCTACGAGCAAGAGTTGTTTTCTGGTAAGAAGAGTCACTATTGTGCTCCCATTGCTGTACACAGTGCAAATAGCACTCGCATCTGTTCCCAGTAAGTACTGTGTATTGGACTGAAGAGGAGCTACTCTTCTCGTCAGTTTTCTAAGCAGAGTTGAACTAGATATGGACTGTGAGCGTAGGAAGCACAGTTCTTTTGTTCTAAGCAAGCTCACTGTTCGAACCCCATAGGAAACAAAGTAGAGTAGAAGAGTGCTCTTTCCACAAAAGCAGAGAGTGTTTCTTGTAAGGCAAGCTAGCGTTTGTTTCCCAGTCCTAAATGGAGTTGAATCACATGCAGTTTCTGGTCCTACGAGCAAGAATTTTTTCTGGTAATAAGAGTCACTATTGTGCTCCCATTGTCATACACAGGGGAAAGAGCACTGGTGTCTGTTCCCACCATGTATAGTGTATTGGACTGAAGAGGATCTACTGTTCTTGTCAGGATCCTAAGCAGAGTTGAAGTAGATATGGCCCATGTGTGTAGGAAGCACAGTTCTTTTGTAGTCAGCAAGCTCACTGTTCTGGCCCTATAGGAAACAAAGTAGAGTAGAAGAGTGCTCTTTCCACAAAAGCAGAGTGTGTTTCTTGTAAGTCGAGCTAGTGTTTGTTTCCCAGTCCTGAATGTAGTTGAATCACATGCAGTTTCTGGTCCTACGAGCAAGAATTGTTTTGTGGTAGGAAGAGTCACTATTGTGCTCCCATTGTCATACACAGTGCAAATAGCACTGGCATCTGTTCCAAGCAAGTACAGAGTATTGGACTGAAGAGGATCTACTGTTCTTGTCAGTTTCCTAAGTAGAATTGAACTAGATATGACCCGTGTGTGTAGGAAGCACAGTTCTTTTGTTTTGAGCAAGCTCACTGTTCTGGCGCTATAGGAAACACAGTAGAGTAGAAGAGTGCTGTTTTCTCAAAAGCAGAGTGTGTTTCTTGTAAGGCAATCTAGCGTTTGTTTCAAAGTTCTAAATGGAGTTGAATCACATGCTGTTTTTGATCCTACACGCAAGAGTTGTTTTCTGGTAAGAAGAGTAACTATTGCGCTCCCATTGCTGTACACAGTGCAAATAGCACTCGCGTATGTGCCCATCAAGTCCAGTGTATTGGACTGAAGAGGAGCTACTGTTCTCGTCAGTTTCCTAAGCAGAGTTGATCTAGATATGGCCCGTGTGTGTAAGAAGCACAGTTCTTTTCTTCTGAGCAAGATCACTGTTCTGGCCCTATAGGAAACACAGTAGAGTAGAAGAGTGCTCTTTTCTCAAAAGCAGAGTGTTTTTCTTGTAAGGCGAGCTAGCGTTTGTTTCCCAGTCCTAAATTGAGTTGAATCAAATGCAGTTTTTGGTCCTACGAGCAAGAGTTGTTTTCTGGTAAGAAGAGTCACTATTGCGCTCCCATTGCCATACACAGTACAAATAGCACTCACGTCTGTTCCCAGCAAGTACAGTGTATTGGACTGAAGAGGAGCTACTGTTCTTGTCAGTTTCCTAAGCAGAGTTGAACTAGATATGGCCCATGTGTGTAGGAAGCACAGTTCTTTTGTTCTGAGCAAGCTCACTGTTCGAACCCCATAGGAAACACAGTAGAGTAGAAGAGTGCTCTTTTCTCAAGAGCAGAGTGTGTTTCTTGTAAGACGAGCTAGCATTTGTTTTCCAGTCCAAAATGGAGTTGAAATACACATACAGTTTCTGGTCCTATGAGCTAGAGATGTTTTCTGGTAAGGAAAGTCACTATTGCGCTACCATTGCCATTCACAGTGCAAATAGCACTCGCTTCTGTTCCCAGCAAGTACAGTGTATTGGACTGAAGAGGAGCTACTATTCTCGTCTGTTTCCTAAGCAGAGTTGAACTAGATATGGCCCGTGTGTGTAGGAAGCATAGTTCTTTTGATCTGAGCAAGCTGACTGTTTGGACCCCATAGGAAACACAGTAGAGTAGATGTGTGCCCTATTCTCAAAAGGTGAGTGTGTTTCTTGTAAGGCGAGCTAGCGTTTCTTTCCCAATCCTAAATGGAGTTGAATCACATGCAGTTTCTGGTCACGAGCAAGAGTTTTTTTCTGGTAAGAAGCGTCAGTATTGTGCTCCGTTTGCCATTCACAGTACAAATATCACTCGTGTCTGTTTCCAGCAAGTACAGTGTATTGGTCTGAAGAGGAGCTACTGTTCTTGTCAGTTTCCTAAGCAGAGTTGAACTAGATATGGCTCGTGTGTGTAGGAAGCACAGTTCTTTTGTACTCAGCAAGCTCACTGTTCTGGCCCAATAGGAAACACAGTAGAGTAGAAGAGTGCTCTTTCCTCAAAAGCAGAGTGTGTTTCTTGTAAGTTGAGCTAGCGTTTGTTTCCCAGTCCTGAATGTAGTTGAATCACATGCAGTTTCTGGTCCTACGAGCAAGAATTGTTTTTTGGTAAGAAGTGTCACTATTGCGCTCCTATTGTCATACACAGTGCAAATAGCACTGGCCTCTGTTCCAAGCAAGTACAGTGTATTGGACTGAAGAGGATCTACTGTTCTTGTCAGTTTCCTATGCAGAATTGAACTAAATATGACCGGTGTGTGTAGGAAGCACAGTTCTTTTGTTCTGAGCAAGCTCACTGTTCTGGCGCTATAGGAAACACAGAAGAGTAGAAGAGTGCTGTTTTCTCAAAAGTAGAGTGTGTTTCTTGTAAGGCGAGGTAACGTTTGTTTCCAAGTTCTAAATTGAATTGAATCACATGCAGTTTTTGATCCTACACTCAAGAGTTGTTTTCTGGTAAGAAGAGTAACTATTGCGCTCCCATTGCTGTACACAGTGCAAATAGCACTCGCGTATGTGCCCATCAAGTGCAGTGTATTGGACTGAAGAGGAGCTACTGTTCTCGTCAGTTTGCTCAGCAGAGTTGAACTAGATATGGCCCGTGTGTGTAGGAAGCACAGTTCTTTTCTTCTGAGCAAGCTCACTGTTCTGGCCCTATAGGAAACACAGTAGAATAGAAGAGTGCTCTTTTCTCAAAAGCAGAGTGTGTTTCTTGTAAGGCGAGCTAGCGTTTGTTTCCCAGTCCTAAGTGGAGTTGAATCACATGCAGTATCTGGTCCTACGAACAAAAGTTGTTTTCTGGTAAGGAAAGTCACTATTGCGCTCCCATTGCCATACACAGTGCAAATAGCACTGGCGTCTGTTCCCAGCAAGTACAGTGTATTGGACTGAAGAGGAGCTACTGTTCTTGTCAGTTTCCTAAGCAGAGTTGAACTAAATATGAACCGTGTGTGTAGGAAGCACAGTTCTTTTGTTCTGAGCAAGCTCACTGTCTGGACCCCATAGGAAACACAGTAGGGTAGATGTGTGCCCTATTCTCAAAAGCAAAGTGTGTTTCTTGTAAGGCGAGCTAGCGTTTATTTCCAAGTTCTAAATGGAATTGAATCACATGCAGTTTTTGGTCCTACGAGCAAGAGTTGTTTTCTGGTAAGAAGAGTCAGTGTTGTGCTCCCATTGCCATACACAGAACATATAGCACTCGCGTTTGTTTAACGCAAGTACAGTGTATTGGTCTGAAGAGGAGCTACTGTTCTCGTCAGTTTCCTAAGCAGAGTTGAACTAGATATGGCCCGTGTGTGTAGGAAGCACAGTTCTTTTGTTCTGAGCAAGCTCACTGTTCGAACCCAATAGGAAACACAGTAGAGTAGAAGAGTGCTCTTTTCTCAAAAGCAGAGTGTGTTTCTTGTAAGGCGAGCTAGCATTTCTTTCCCAGTCCTACATGGAGTTGAATCACATGCAGTTTTTTGTCCTACGAGCAAGAGTTGTTTTCTGGTAAGGAAAGTCACTATTGCGCTCCCATTGCCATAACAGTGCAAATAGCACTGGCATCTGTTGCCAGCAAGTACAGTGTATTGGACTGAAGAGGAGCTACTTCTCTTGTCAGTTTCCTAAGCAGAGCTGAACCAGATATGGCCCGGGTGTAGGAAGCACAGTTCTTTTGTTCTGAGCAAGTTCTCTGTTTGGACCCCATAGGAAACACAGTAGAGTAGAAGAGTGCTCTTTTCTCAAAAGCAGAGTGTGTTTCTTGTAAGGCGAGCTAGCGTTTGTTTCCCAGTCCTAAATGGAGTTGAATCACATGCAGTTTCTGGTCCTACGAGCAAGAGTTTTTTTTTTGGTAATAAGAGTCACTATTGCGCTCCCATTGTCATACACAGGGCAAATAGCACTGGCGTCTGTTCCCACCATGTACAGTGTATTGGACTGAAGAGGATCTACTGTTCTTGTCAGGATTATAAGCAGAGTTGAAGTAGATATGGCCCATGTGTGTAGGAAGCACAGTTCTTTTGTAGTCAGCAAGCTCACTATTCTGGCCCTATCGGGAACACAATAGAGTAGAAGAGTGCTCTTTCCACAAAAGCAGAGTGTGTTTTTTGTAAGTCGAACTAGCCTTTGTTTCCCAGTCCTGAATGTAGTTGAATCACATGCAGTTTCTGGTCCTACGAGCAAGAATTGTTTTTTGGTAAGAAGAGTCACTATTGCGCTCCCATTGTCATACAAAGTGCAAATAGCACTGGCGTCTGTTCCCAGCAAGTACAGTGTATTGGACTGAAGAGGATCTACTGTTCTTGTCAGTTTCCTAAGCAGAATTTAACTAGATATGACCCGTGTGTGCAGGAAGCACAGTTCTTTTGTTCTGAGCAAGCTCACTGTTCTGGCGCTATAGGAAACACAGTAGAGTAGAAGAGTGCTCTTTTCTCAAAAGCAGAGCGTGTTTCTTGTAAGGCGAGCTAGCATTTGTCTCCAAGTACTAAACGGAGTTGAATCACATGCAGTTTTTGGTCCTACAAGCAAGAGTTGTTTTCTGTTAATAGAGTAACTATTGCGCTCCCATTGCTGTACACAGTGCAAATAGCACTCCCGTATGTGCTCATCAATTGCAGTGTATTGGACTGAAGAGGAGCTACTGTTCTCGTCAGTTTCCTAAGCAGAGTTAAACTAGATATGGCCCGTGTGTGTAGGAAGCACAGTTCTTTTCTTCTGAGCAAGCTCACTGTTCTGGCCCTATAGGAAACACAGTAGAGTAGAAGAGTGCTCTTTTCTCAAAAGCAGAGTGTGTTTCTTGTAAGGCGAGCTAGCGTTTGTTTCCCAGTCCAAAATGGAGTTGAATCAGATGCAGTTTCTGGTCCTACGAGCAAGAGTTGTTTTCTGGTAAGGAAAGTCACTATTGCGCTCCCATTGCCATACACAGTGCAAATAACACTCGCGTCTGTTCCCAGCCAGTACAGTGTATTGGACTGAAGAAGAGCTACTGTTCTTGTCAGTTTCCTAAGCAGAGTTGAACTAGATATGACCCGTGTGTGTAGGAAGCACAGTTCTTTTGTTCTGAGCAAGCTCACTGTTTGGACCCCATAAGAATCACAGTAGAGGAGATGTGTGCCCTATTCTCAAAAGCAGAGTGTGTTACTTGTAAGGCGAGCTAGCGTTTGTTTCCCAATCCTAAATGGCGTTGAATCACATGCAGTTTCTGGTCCTATGCGCAAGAGTTGTTTTGTGGTAAGAAGAGTCATTATTGCGCTCCCATTGTCATACACAGGGCAAGTAGCACTGGTTTTTCTTCCCAGCATACAGTGTATAGGACTAAAGAAGATCTACTGTTCTTGTCAGGTTCCTAAGCAGAGTTGAACTAGATATGGCCCGTGTGTGTAGGAAGCACAGTTCTTTTGTACTCAGCAAGCTCACTGTTCTGACCCTTTAGGAAACACAGTAGAGTAGAAGAGTGCTCTTTTCTCAAGAGCAGCGTGTGTTTCTTGTAAGGCGAGCTAGCATTTGTTTCCCAGTCCAAAATGGAGTTGAAATACACATACAGTTTCTGGTCCTATGAGCTAGAGATGTTTTCTGGTAAGGAAAGTCACTATTGCGTTACCATTGCCATTCACAGTGCAAATAGCACTCGCGTCTGTTCCCAGCAAGTACAGTGTATTGGACTGAAGAGGAGCTACTGTTCTCATCAGTTTCCTAAGCAGAGTTGAACTAGATATGGCCCGTGTGTGTAGGAAGCACAGTTCTTTTGATCTGAGCAAGCTCACTGTTTGTCCCCATAGGAAACACAGTAGAGTAGATGTGTTCCCTATTCTCAAAAGTTGAGTGTGTTTCTTGTAAGGCGAGCTAGCGTTTCTTTCCCAATCCTAAATGTAGTTGAATCACATGCAGTTTCTGGTCCTACGAGCAAGAATTTTTTTTTGGTAAGAAGTGTCACTATTGCGCTCCTATTGTCATACACAGTGCAAATAGCACTGGCCTCTGTTCCAAGCAATTACAGTGTATTGGACTGAAGAGGATCTACTGTTCTTGTCAGTTTCCTAAGCAGAATTGAACTAAATATGACCGGTGTGTGTAGGAAGCACAGTTCTTTTGTTCTGAGCAAGCTCACTGTTCTGGCGCTATAGGAAACACAGAAGAGTAGAAGGGTGCTGTTTTCGCAAAAGCAGAGTGTGTTTCTTGTAAGGCGAGGTAACGTTTGTTTCCAAGTTCTAAATGGAATTGAATCACATGCAGTTTTTGATCCTACACGCAAGAGTTGTTTTCTGGTAAGAAGAGTAATTATTGCGCTCCCATTGCTGTACACAGTGCAAATAGCACTCGCGTATGTGCCCATCAAGTGCAGTGTATTGGACTGAAGAGGAGCTACTATTCTCGTCAGTTTCCTAAGCAGAGTTGAACTAGATATGGCCCGTGTGTGTAGGAAGCACAGTTCTTTTCTTCTGAGCAAGCTCACTGTTCTGGCCCTATAGAAACACAGTAGAGTAGAAGAGTGCTCTTTTCTCAAAAGCAAAGTGTGTTTCTTGTAAGGCGAGCTATCGTTTGTTTCCCAGTCCTAAATGGAGTTGAATCACATGCAGTTTCTGGTCCTACGAACAAGAGTTGTTTTCTGGTAAGGAAAGTCCCTATTGCGCTCCCATTGCCATACACAGTGCAAATAGCAGTCGCGTCTGTTCCCAGCAAGTACAGTGTATTGGACTGAAGAGGACCTACTGTTCTTGTCAGTTTCCTAAGCAGA
The DNA here is from genome assembly GCF_949786415.1 of Peromyscus eremicus. Lineage (NCBI taxonomy): Eukaryota > Metazoa > Chordata > Mammalia > Rodentia > Cricetidae > Peromyscus > Peromyscus eremicus. The sequence continues at coordinate 92,240 of NW_026735630.1, forward strand.
GTTGAACTAAATATGAACCGTGTGTGTAGGAAGCACAGTTCATTTTTTCTGAGCAAGCTCACTGTCTGGACCCCATAGGAAACACAGTAGGGTAGATGTGTGCCCTATTCTCAAACGCAAAGTGTGTTTCTTGTAAGGCGAGCTAGCGTTTATTTCCAAGTTCTAAATGGAGTTGAATCACATGCGGTTTTTGGTCCTACGAGCAAGAGTTGTTTTCTGGTAAGAAGAGTCAGTGTTGTGCTCCCATTGCCATACACAGAACATATAGCACTCGCGTTTGTTTTACGCAAGTACAGTGTATTGGTCTGAAGAGGAGCTACTGTTCTCGTCAGTTTCCTAAGCAGAGTTGAACTAGATATGGCCCGTGTGTGTAGGAAGCACAGTTCTTTTGTTCTGAGCAAGCTCACTGTTCGAACCCAATAGGAAACACAGTAGAGTAGAAGAGTGCTCTTTTCTCAAAAGCAGAGTGTGTTTCTTGTAAGGCGAGCTAGCATTTCTTTCCTAGTCCTACAAGGAGTTGAATCACATGCAGTTTTTTGTCCTACGAGCAAGAGTTGTTTTCTGGTAAGGAAAGTCACTATTGCGCTCCCATTGCCATAACAGTGCAAATAGCACTGGCATCTGTTGCCAGCAAGTACAGTGTATTGGACTGAAGAGGAGCTACTTCTCTTGTCAGTTTCCTAAGCAGAGCTGAACCAGATATGGCCCGGGTGTTGGAAGCACAGTTCTTTTGTTCTGAGCAAGTTCTCTGTTTGGACCCCATAGGAAACACAGTAGAGTAGAAGAGTGCTCTTTTCTCAAAAGCAGAGTGTGTTTCTTGTAAGGCAAGCTAGCGTTTGTTTCCCAGTCCTAAATGGAGATGAATCACATGCAGTTTCAGGTCCTACGAGCAAGAGTTGTTTTCTGGTAAGAAGAGTCACTATTGCGCTCCCATTGCCATACACAATACAAATAGCACTCGCGTCTGTTCCCAGCAAGTACAGTGTATTGGACTGAAGAGGAGCTACTGTTCTTGTCAGTTTCCTAAGCAGGGTTGAACTAGATATGTCCCGTGTGTGTAGGAAGCACAGTTCTTTTGTTCTGAACAAGCTCACTGTTCGAACCCCATATGAAACACAGTAGAGTATAAGAGTGCTCTTTTCTCAAAGCAGAGTGTGTTTCTTGTAAGGCGAGCTAGCATTGTTTTCCCAGTCCAAAATGGAGTTGAAATACACATGCAGTTTCTGGTCCTTTGAGCTAGAGTTGTTTTCTGGTAAGAAGAGTCACTATTGCACTCCCTTTGCCATACACAGTGCAAATAGCACTCACTTCTGTTCCCAGCAAGTACAGTGTATTGGACTGAAGCGGAGCTACTGTTCTTGTCAGTTTCCTAAGCAGAGTTGAACTAGATATGGCCCGTGTGTGTAGGAAGCACAGTTCTTTTGTTCTGAGCAATCTCACTGTTCTGGCCCTATAAGAAACACAGTAGAGTAGAAGAGTGCTCTTTTCTCAAAACCAGAGTGTGTTTCTTGTAAGGCGAGCTAGCGTTTGTTTCCCAGTCCTAACAGGAGTTGAACAAACGCAGTTTTTGGTCCTACGAGCAAGAGTTGTTTTCTGGTAAGAATAGTCACTATTGTGCTCCCATTGCCATACAAAGTGCAAATAGCACGCGCGTCTGTTCCCAGTAAGTACAGTGTATTGGACTGAAGAGGAGCTACTGTTCTCATCAGTTTCCTAAGCAGAGTTGTACTAGATATGGCCCGTGTGTGAAGGAAGCACAGTTCTTTAGTTCTGAGCAAGCTCACTGTTCTCGCCGTATAGGAAACACTGTAGAGTAGAAGAGTGTTCTATTCTCAAAAGCAGAGTGTGTTTCTTGTAAGGCGAGCTAGCGTTTGTTTCCCAGTCCAAAATTGAGTTGAATCACATGCAGTTTCAGGTCCTACGAGCAAGAGTATTTTCTGGTAAGAAGAGTCACTATTGTGCTCCCATTGTCATACACAGGGCAAATAGCACTGGTTTCTCTTCCCAGCATGTACAGTGTATTGGACTGAAGAGGATCTACTGTTCTTGTCAGTTTCCTAAGCAGAATTGAACTAGATTTGGCCGTGTGTGTAGGAAGCACAGTTCTTTTGTTCTCAGCAAGCTCACTGTTCTGGCCCTAGAGGAAACACAGTATAGTAGATGAGTGCACTTTTTTCAAAAGCAGAGTGTGTTTCTTGTAAGGCGAGCTAGCATTTGTTTCCCATTCCTAAATGGAGTTGATTCACATGAAGTTTTTGGTCCTATGAGCAAGAGTTGTTTTGTGGTATGAAGAGTCACAATTGCGCTCCCATTGTCATACACAGTGAAAATAGCACTCGCCTCTGTTCCCAGGAAGTACAGTGTATTGGACTGAAGAGGATCTACGGTTCTTGTCAGTTTCCTAAGCAGAATTGAACTAGATATGGCCGTGTGTGTAGGAAGCACAGTTCTTTTGTTCTGAGGAAGCTCACTGTTCTGGCGCTAAAGGAAACACAGTAGAGTAGAAGAGTGCTCCTACCTCAAAAAAAGAGTGTGTTACTTGTAAGGCGAGCTAACGTTTGTTTCCCAGTCCTAAATGGAGTTGAATCACATGCAGTTTTTGGTCCTACGAGCAAGAGTTGCTTTCTGGTAAGGAAAGTCACTATTGCGCTCCCATTGCCATACACGGTGCAAATAGCACTCGCGTCATTCCCAGGAAGTACAGTGTATTGGACTGAAGAGGAGCTAATGTTCTTGTCAGTTTCCTAAGCAGAGTAGAACTAGATATGGCCCGTGTGTGTAGGAAGCACAGTTCATTTGTTCTGAGCAACCTCAATGTTCGGATCCCATAGGAAACACAGTAGAGTAGAAGAGTGCTCTTTTCTCAAAAGCAGAGTGTGTTTCTTTTAAGGCAAGCTAGTGTTTTTTCCCAGTCCTAAGTGGATTTGAATCATGTGCAGTTTCTGGTCCTAAGAGCAAGAGATGTTTTCTGGTAAGAAGGGTCACTACTGTGCTCCCATTGCTGTACACAGTGCAAATAGCACTGGCGTCTGTTCCCAGCAAGTACAGTGTATTGGACTGAAGAGGAGCTACTGTTCTTGTCAGTTTCCTAAGCAGAGTAGAACTAGATATGGTCCGTGTGTGTAGGAAGCACAGTTCTTTTGTTCTGAGCAAGCTAACTGTTCGGATCCCATAGGAAACACAGTAGAGTAGAAGAGTGCTCTTTTCTCAAAAACAGAGTGTGTTTCTTCTAAGGCAAGCTAGCGTTTTTTTCCCAGTCCTAAGTGGATTTCAATCATGTGCAGTTTCTGGTCCTAAGAGCAAGAGATGTTTTCTGGTAAGAAGGGTCACTACTGTGCTCCCATTGCTGTACACAGTGCAAATAGCACTCGCGTCTGTTCCCAGCAAGTACAGTGTATTGGACTGAAGAGGAGCTACTGTTCTCGTCAGTTTCCTAAGCAGAGTTGAACTAGATATGGCCCGTGTGTGTAGGAAGCACAGTACTTTTGTTCTGAGCAAGCTCACTGTTCTGGCCCTATAGGAAACACAGTAGAGTAGAAAAGTGCTCTTTTCTCAAAAGCAGAGTGTGTTTCTTGAAAGGTGAGCTAGCGTTTGTTTCCCACTCCTAAATGGAGTTGAAATACACATGCAGTTTCTGGTCCTACGAGCAAGAGTTGTTTTCTGGCAAGAAGAGTCCATTTTGCGTTCCATTTGCCATACACAGTGCAAATAGCACTCGCGTCTGTTCCCAGCAAGTACAGTGTATTGGACTGAAGAGAGGCTACTGTTCTTTTCAGTTTCCTAACCAGAATTGAACTAATATGGCCCGTGTGTGTAGGAAGCACAGTTCTTTTGTTCTGAGCAAGCTCACTGTTCTGGCCCTATAGGAAACACAGTAGAGTAGAAGAGTGCTCTTTTCTCAAAAGCAGAGTGTGTTTTTGTAAGGCTAGCTAGCGTTTGTTTCCCAGTACTAAATGGAGGTGAATCAAATGCAGTATTTGGTCCTACGAGCAAGAGTTGTTTTCTGGTAAGAAGAGTCACTATTGCTCTCCCATTGCCATACACAGTACAAAGAGCACTCGCGTCTGTTCCCAACTAGTACAGTGTATGGGACTGAAGAGGAGCTACTGTTCTTGTCAGTTTCCTAAGGAGAGTTGAACAAGATATGGCCCGTGTGTGTAGGAAGCACAGATCTTTTGTTCTGAGCAAGCTCACTGTTCGAACCCCAGAGGAAACAAAGTAGAGTAGAAGAGTGCTCTTTTCTCAAAAGCAGAGTGTGTTTCTTATAAGGCGAGCTAGCGTTTGTTACCTGTCCTAAATGGAGTTGAATCCCGTGCAGTTTCTGGTCCTACGAGCAAGAGTTGTTTTCTGGTAAGAAGAGTCCATTTTGCGTTCCATTTGCCATACACAGTGCAAATAGCACTCGCGTCTGTTCCCAGCAAGTACAGTGTATTGGACTGAAGAGAGGCTACTGTTCTTTTCAGTTTCCTATCCAGAATTGAACTAGATATGGCCCGTGTGTGTAGGAAGCACAGTTCTTTTGTTCTGAGCAAGCTCACTCTTCTGGCCCTATAGGAAACACAGTAGAGTAGAAGAGTGCTCTTTTCTCAAAAGCAGAGTGTGTTTTTGTAAGGCTAGCTAGCGTTTGTTTCCCAGTACTAAATGGAGGAGAATCAAATGCAGTATTTGGTCCTACGAGCAAGAGTTGTTTTCTGGTAAGAAGAGTCACTATTGCTCTCCCATTGCCATACACAGTACAAATAGCACTCGCGTCTGTTCCCAACTAGTACAGTGTATTGGACTGAAGAGGATCTACTGTTCTTGTCAGTTTCCTAAGCAGAGTTGATCTAGATATGGCCCGTGTGTGTAGGAAGCACTGTTCTTTTGTTCTCAGCAAGCTCACTGTTCGGACCCCATAGAAAACACAGTAGAGTAGAAGAGTGCTTTTTTCTCAAAAGCAGAGTGTGTTTCTTGTAAGGTGAGCTAGCGTTTGTTTCCCAGTCCTAAATGGAGTTGAATCACATGCAGTTTCTGGTCCTACGAGCAAGAGTTGTTTTCTGTTAAGAAGAGTCACTATTGCGCTCCCATTGTCATACACAGTGCAAATAGAACTGGCATCTGTTCCCAGCAAGTACAGTGTATTGGACTGAAGAGGATCTACTGTTCTTGTCAGTTTCCTAAGCAGAGTTGAACTAGATATGGCCCGTGTGTGTAGGAAGCACAGTTCTTTTGTTCTCAGCAAGCTCACTGTACAGATCCCATAGAAAACACAGTAGAGCAGAGGAGTGCTCTTTTCTCAAAAGCAGAGTGTGTTTCTTGTAAGGCGAGCTAGCGTTTGTTTCCCAGTCCTAAATGGAGTTGAATCACATGCAGTTTCTGGTCGTACGAGCAAGAGTTGTTTTCTTGTAAGAAGAGTCACTATTGCGCTCCCATTGTCATACACAGTGCAAATAGAACTGGCATCTGTTCCCAGCAAGTACAGTGTATTGGACTGAAGAGGATCTACTGTTCTTGTCAGTTTCCTAAGCAGAGTTGAACTAGATATGACCCGTGTGTGTATGAAGCACAGTTCTTTTGTTCTCAGCAAGCTCACTGTTCTGGCCCTATAGGAAACACAGTATAGTAGATGAGTGCACTTTTTTCAAAAGCAGAGTGTGTTTCTTGTAAGGCAAGCTAGCATTTGTTTCCCAGTCCTAAATGGAGTTGATTCATATGAAGTTTTTGGTCCTATGAGCAAGAGTTGTTTTGTGGTATGAAGAGTCACAATTGCGCTCCCATTGTCATACACAGTGCAAATAGCACTCGCCTCTGTTCCCAGGAAGTACAGTGTATTGGACTGAAGAGGATCTACGGTTCTTGTCAGTTTCCTAAGCAGAATTGAACTAGATATGGCCGTGTGTGTAGGAAGCACAGTTCTTTTGTTCTGAGCAAGCTCACTGTTCTGGTGCTAAAGGAAACACAGTAGAGTAGAAGAGTGCTCCTACCTCAAAAGAAGAGTGTGTTACTTGTAAGGCGAGCTAGCGTTTGTTTCCCAGTCCTAAATGGAGTTGAATCACATGCAGTTTCAGTTCCTACGAGCAAGAGTTGTTTTCTGGTAAGAAGAGTCACTATTGCGGTCCCATTGCCATACACAGTGCAAAAAGCACTCGCGTCTGTTCCCAGCAAGTACAGTGTATTGGACTGAAGAGGAGCTACTGTTCTCGTCAGTTTCCTAAGCAGAGTGGAACTAGATATGACCCGTGTGTGTAGGAAGCAAAGTTCTTTTGTTCTGAGCAAGCTCACTGTTTGGACCCCATAGAAAACACAGTAGAGTAGATGTGTGCCCTATTCTCAAAAGCAGAGCTTGTTTCTTTTAAGGTGAGCTAGCGTTTGTTTCCCAGTCAGAAATGGAGTTGAATCACATGCAATTTCTGGTCCTACGAGCAAGAGTGGTTTTCTGGTAAGAAGAGTCACTATTACGCTCCCATTGTCATACACAGGGCAAATAGCACTGGCGTCTGTTCCCAGCAAGTACAGTGTATTGGACTGAAGAGGATCTACTTCTTTTGTCAGTTTCCTAAACAGAGTTATACTAGATATGGCCCGGGTGTAGGAAGCACAGTTCTTCTGTTCTGAGCAAGTTCTCTCTTTGGACCCCATAGGAAACACAGTAGAGAAGAAAGGTGCTCTTTTATCAAAAGCAGAGTGTGTTTCTTGTAAGGCAAGCTAGCGTTTGTTTCCCAGTCCTAAATGGAGATGAATCACATGCAGTTTCAGGTCCTACGAGCAAGAGTTGTTTTCTGGTAAGAAGAGTCACTATTGCGCTCCCATTGCCATACACAATACAAATAGCACTCGCGTCTGTTCCCAGCAAGTACAGTGTATTGGACTGAAGAGGAGCTACTGTTCTTGTCAGTTTCCTATGCAGAGTTGAACTAGATATGGCCCGTGTGTGTAGGAAGCACAGTTCTTTTGTTCTGAGCAAGCTCACTGTTCGAACCCCATAGGAAACACAGTAGAGTAGAAGAGTGCTCTTTTCTCAAAAGCAGAGTGTGTTTCTTGTAAGGCGAGCTAGCATTGTTTTCCCAGTCCAAAATGGAGTTGAAATACACATGCAGTTTCTGGTCCTATGAGCTAGAGTTGTTTTCTGGTAAGAAGAGTCACTATTGCACTCCCTTTGCCATACACAGTGCAAATAGCACTCACTTCTGTTCCCAGCAAGTACAGTGTATTGGACTGAAGCGGAGCTACTGTTCTTGTCAGTTTCCTAAGCAGAGTTGAACTAGATATGGACCGTGTGTGTAGGAAGCACAGTTCTTTTGTTCTGAGCAAGCTCACTGTTCTGGCCCTATAAGAAACACAGTAGAGTAGAAGAGTGCTCTTTTCTCAAAACCAGAGTGTGTTTCTTGTAAGGCGAGCTAGCGTTTGTTTCCCAGTCCTAACAGGAGTTGAATCAAACGCAGTTTTTGGTCCTACGAGCAAGAGTTGTTTTCTGGTAAGAAGAGTCACTATTGCGCTCCCATTGCCATACACAGTGCAAATAGCACGCGCGTCTGTTCCCAGTAAGTACAGTGTATTGGACTGAAGAGGAGCTACTGTTCTCATCAGTTTCCTAAGCAGAGTTGAACTAGATATGGCCCGTGTGTGTAGGAAGCACAGTTCTTTTGTTCTGAGCAAGCTCACTGTTCTCGCCCTATAGGAAACACTGTAGATTAGAAGAGTGTTCTATTCTCAAAACCAGAGTGTGTTTCTTGTAAGGCGAGCTAGCGTTTGTTTCCCAGTCCAAAATTGAGTTGAATTACATGCAGTTTCTGGTCCTAAGAGCAAGAGTTTTTTCTGGTAAGAAGAGTCACTATTGTGCTCCCATTGTCATACACAGGGCAAATAGCACTGGTTTCTCTTCCCAGCATGTACAGTGTATTGGACTGAAGAGGATCTACTGTTCTTGTCAGGTTCCTAAGCAGAGTTGAACTAGATATGACCCGTGTGTGTAGGAAGCACAGTTCTTTTGACCTGAGCAAGCACACTGTTTGGACCCCAAAGGAAACACAGTAGAGTAGATGTGTGCCCTATTCTCAAAAGCAGAGTGTGTTTCATGTAAGGAAAGCTAGCGTTTGTTTCCCAATCCTAAATGGAGTTGAATCACATCCAGTTACTGGTCTTACGAGCAAGAGTATTTTTCTGGTAAGAAGAGTCACTATTGAGCTCCAATTGCCATTCACAGTACAAATAGCACTTGTGTCTGTTTCCAGCAAGTACAGTGTATTTGTCTGAAGAGGAGGTACTGTTCTTGTCAGTTTCCTAAGCAGAGTTGAACTAGATATGGCCCGTGTGTGTAGGAAGCACAGTTCTTTTGTACTCAGCAAGCTCACTGTTCTGGCCCTATAGGAAACAGAGTAGAGTAGAAGAGTGCTCTTTCGTCAAAAGCAGAGTGTGTTTCATGTAAGGCAAGCTAGCGTTTGTTTCCCAGTCCTAAATGGAGTTGAATCACATGCAGTTTCAGGTCCTACGAGCAAGAGTTGTTTTCTGGTAAGGAAAGTCACTATTGCGCTCCCATTGCCATACACTGTGCAAATAGCACTCGCGTCTGTTCCCAGCAAGTACAGTGTATTGGACTGAAGAGGAGCTACTGTTCTTGTCAGTTTCCTAAGTAGAGTTGAAGTAGATATTACCCGTGTGTGTAGGAAGTAAAATTCTTTTTTTCTGAACAAGCTCACTGTTTGGATCCCATAGGAAACAAAGTAGAGAAGATGTGTGCCCTATTCTCAAAAGCAGAGCGTGTTTCTTGTAAGGCGAGCTAGCGTATATTTCCCATTCCTAAGTGGATTGAATCAAATGCAGTTTCTGATCCTACGAGCAAGAGTTGTTTTCTGGTAAGAAGAGTCACTATTGTGCTCCCATTGCTGTACACAGTGCAAATAGCACTCGCATCTGTTCCCAGTAAGTACTGTGTATTGGACTGAAGAGGAGCTACTCTTCTCGTCAGTTTTCTAAGCAGAGTTGAACTAGATATGGACTGTGAGCGTAGGAAGCACAGTTCTTTTGTTCTAAGCAAGCTCACTGTTCGAACCGCATAGGAAACAAAGTAGAGTAGAAGAGTGCTCTTTCCACAAAAGCAGAGAGTGTTTCTTGTAAGGCAAGCTAGCGTTTGTTTCCCAGTCCTAAATGGAGTTGAATCACATGCAGTTTCTGGTCCTACGAGCAAGAATTTTTTCTGGTAATAAGAGTCACTATTGTGCTCCCATTGTCATACACAGGGGAAAGAGCACTGGCGTCTGTTCCCACCATGTATAGTGTATTGGACTGAAGAGGATCTACTGTTCTTGTCAGGATCCTAAGCAGAGTTGAAGTAGATATGGCCCATGTGTGTAGGAAGCACAGTTCTTTTGTAGTCAGCAAGCTCACTGTTCTGGCCCTATAGGAAACAAAGTAGAGTAGAAGAGTGCTCTTTCCACAAAAGCAGAGTGTGTTTCTTGTAAGTCGAGCTAGTGTTTGTTTCCCAGTCCTGAATGTAGTTGAATCACATGCAGTTTCTGGTCCTACGAGCAAGAATTGTTTTGTGGTAGGAAGAGTCACTATTGTGCTCCCATTGTCATACACAGTGCAAATAGCACTGGCATCTGTTCCAAGCAAGTACAGAGTATTGGACTGAAGAGGATCTACTGTTCTTGTCAGTTTCCTAAGTAGAATTGAACTAGATATGACCCGTGTGTGTAGGAAGCACAGTTCTTTTGTTTTGAGCAAGCTCACTGTTCTGGCGCTATAGGAAACACAGTAGAGTAGAAGAGTGCTGTTTTCTCAAAAGCAGAGTGTGTTTCTTGTAAGGCAATCTAGCGTTTGTTTCAAAGTTCTAAATGGAGTTGAATCACATGCTGTTTTTGATCCTACACGCAAGAGTTGTTTTCTGGTAAGAAGAGTAACTATTGCGCTCCCATTGCTGTACACAGTGCAAATAGCACTCGCGTATGTGCCCATCAAGTCCAGTGTATTGGACTGAAGAGGAGCTACTGTTCTCGTCAGTTTCCTAAGCAGAGTTGATCTAGATATGGCCCGTGTGTGTAAGAAGCACAGTTCTTTTCTTCTGAGCAAGATCACTGTTCTGGCCCTATAGGAAACACAGTAGAGTAGAAGAGTGCTCTTTTCTCAAAAGCAGAGTGTTTTTCTTGTAAGGCGAGCTAGCGTTTGTTTCCCAGTCCTAAATTGAGTTGAATCAAATGCAGTTTTTGGTCCTACGAGCAAGAGTTGTTTTCTGGCAAGAAGAGTCACTATTGCGCTCCCATTGCCATACACAGTACAAATAGCACTCACGTCTGTTCCCAGCAAGTACAGTGTATTGGACTGAAGAGGATCTACTGTTCTTGTCAGTTTCCTAAGCAGAGTTGAACTAGATATGGCCCATGTGTGTAGGAAGCACAGTTCTTTTGTTCTGAGCAAGCTCACTGTTCGAACCCCATAGGAAACACAGTAGAGTAGAAGAGTGCTCTTTTCTCAAGAGCAGAGTGTGTTTCTTGTAAGACGAGCTAGCATTTGTTTTCCAGTCCAAAATGGAGTTGAAATACACATACAGTTTCTGGTCCTATGAGCTAGAGATGTTTTCTGGTAAGGAAAGTCACTATTGCGCTACCATTGCCATTCACAGTGCAAATAGCACTCGCTTCTGTTCCCAGCAAGTACAGTGTATTGGACTGAAGAGGAGCTACTATTCTCGTCTGTTTCCTAAGCAGAGTTGAACTAGATATGGCCCGTGTGTGTAGGAAGCATAGTTCTTTTGATCTGAGCAAGCTGACTGTTTGGACCCCATAGGAAACACAGTAGAGTAGATGTGTGCCCTATTCTCAAAAGGTGAGTGTGTTTCTTGTAAGGCGAGCTAGCGTTTCTTTCCCAATCCTAAATGGAGTTGAATCACATGCAGTTTCTGGTCACGAGCAAGAGTTTTTTTCTGGTAAGAAGCGTCAGTATTGTGCTTCGATTGCCATTCACAGTACAAATAGCACTCGTGTCTGTTTCCAGCAAGTACAGTGTATTGGTCTGAAGAGGAGCTACTGTTCTTGTCAGTTTCCTAAGCAGAGTTGAACTAGATATGGCTCGTGTGTGTAGGAAGCACAGTTCTTTTGTACTCAGCAAGCTCACTGTTCTGGCCCAATAGGAAACACAGTAGAGTAGAAGAGTGCTCTTTCCTCAAAAGCAGAGTGTGTTTCTTGTAAGTCGAGCTAGCGTTTGTTTCCCAGTCCTGAATGTAGTTGAATCACATGCAGTTTCTGGTCCTACGAGCAAGAATTGTTTTTTGGTAAGAAGTGTCACTATTGCGCTCCTATTGTCATACACAGTGCAAATAGCACTGGCCTCTGTTCCAAGCAAGTACAGTGTATTGGACTGAAGAGGATCTACTGTTCTTGTCAGTTTCCTATGCAGAATTGAACTAAATATGACCGGTGTGTGTAGGAAGCACAGTTCTTTTGTTCTGAGCAAGCTCACTGTTCTGGCGCTATAGGAAACACAGAAGAGTAGAAGAGTGCTGTTTTCTCAAAAGTAGAGTGTGTTTCTTGTAAGGCGAGGTAACGTTTGTTTCCAAGTTCTAAATTGAATTGAATCACATGCAGTTTTTGATCCTACACTCAAGAGTTGTTTTCTGGTAAGAAGAGTAACTATTGCGCTCCCATTGCTGTACACAGTGCAAATAGCACTCGCGTATGTGCCCATCAAGTGCAGTGTATTGGACTGAAGAGGAGCTACTGTTCTCGTCAGTTTCCTAAGCAGAGTTGAACTAGATATGGCCCGTGTGTGTAGGAAGCACAGTTCTTTTGTACTCAGCAAGCTCACTGTTCTGGCCCTATAGGAAACAGAGTAGAGTAGAAGAGTGCTCTTTCGTCAAAAGCAGAGTGTGTTTCATGTAAGGCAAGCTAGCGTTTGTTTCCCAGTCCTAAATGGAGTTGAATCACATGCAGTTTCAGGTCCTACGAGCAAGAGTTGTTTTCTGGTAAGGAAAGTCACTATTGCGCTCCCATTGCCATACACTGTGCAAATAGCACTCGCGTCTGTTCCCAGCAAGTACAGTGTATTGGACTGAAGAGGAGCTACTGTTCTTGTCAGTTTCCTAAGTAGAGTTGAAGTAGATATTACCCGTGTGTGTAGGAAGTAAAATTCTTTTTTTCTGAACAAGCTCACTGTTTGGATCCCATAGGAAACAAAGTAGAGAAGATGTGTGCCCTATTCTCAAAAGCAGAGCGTGTTTCTTGTAAGGCGAGCTAGCGTATATTTCCCATTCCTAAGTGGATTGAATCAAATGCAGTTTCTGATCCTACGAGCAAGAGTTGTTTTCTGGTAAGAAGAGTCACTATTGTGCTCCCATTGCTGTACACAGTGCAAATAGCACTCGCATCTGTTCCCAGTAAGTACTGTGTATTGGACTGAAGAGGAGCTACTCTTCTCGTCAGTTTTCTAAGCAGAGTTGAACTAGATATGGACTGTGAGCGTAGGAAGCACAGTTCTTTTGTTCTAAGCAAGCTCACTGTTCGAACCGCATAGAAACAAAGTAGAGTAGAAGAGTGCTCTTTCCACAAAAGCAGAGAGTGTTTCTTGTAAGGCAAGCTAGCGTTTGTTTCCCAGTCCTAAATGGAGTTGAATCACATGCAGTTTCTGGTCCTACGAGCAAGAATTTTTTCTGGTAATAAGAGTCACTATTGTGCTCCCATTGTCATACACAGGGGAAAGAGCACTGGCGTCTGTTCCCACCATGTATTAGTGTATTGGACTGAAGAGGATCTACTGTTCTTGTCAGGATCCTAAGCAGAGTTGAAGTAGATATGGCCCATGTGTGTAGGAAGCACAGTTCTTTTGTAGTCAGCAAGCTCACTGTTCTGGCCCTATAGGAAACAAAGTAGAGTAGAAGAGTGCTCTTTCCACAAAAGCAGAGTGTGTTTCTTGTAAGTCGAGCTAGTGTTTGTTTCCCAGTCCTGAATGTAGTTGAATCACATGCAGTTTCTGGTCCTACGAGCAAGAATTGTTTTGTGGTAGGAAGAGTCACTATTGTGCTCCCATTGTCATACACAGTGCAAATAGCACTGGCATCTGTTCCAAGCAAGTACAGAGTATTGGACTGAAGAGGATCTACTGTTCTTGTCAGTTTCCTAAGTAGAATTGAACTAGATATGACCCGTGTGTGTAGGAAGCACAGTTCTTTTGTTTTGAGCAAGCTCACTGTTCTGGCGCTATAGGAAACACAGTAGAGTAGAAGAGTGCTGTTTTCTCAAAAGCAGAGTGTGTTTCTTGTAAGGCAATCTAGCGTTTGTTTCAAAGTTCTAAATGGAGTTGAATCACATGCTGTTTTTGATCCTACACGCAAGAGTTGTTTTCTGGTAAGAAGAGTAACTATTGCGCTCCCATTGCTGTACACAGTGCAAATAGCACTCGCGTATGTGCCCATCAAGTCCAGTGTATTGGACTGAAGAGGAGCTACTGTTCTCATCAGTTTCCTAAGCAGAGTTGATCTAGATATGGCCCGTGTGTGTAAGAAGCACAGTTCTTTTCTTCTGAGCAAGATCACTGTTCTGGCCCTATAGGAAACACAGTAGAGTAGAAGAGTGCTCTTTTCTCAAAAGCAGAGTGTTTTTCTTGTAAGGCGAGCTAGCGTTTGTTTCCCAGTCCTAAATTGAGTTGAATCAAATGCAGTTTTTGGTCCTACGAGCAAGAGTTGTTTTCTGGCAAGAAGAGTCACTATTGCGCTCCCATTGCCATACACAGTACAAATAGCACTCACGTCTGTTCCCAGCAAGTACAGTGTATTGGACTGAAGAGGATCTACTGTTCTTGTCAGTTTCCTAAGCAGAGTTGAACTAGATATGGCCCATGTGTGTAGGAAGCACAGTTCTTTTGTTCTGAGCAAGCTCACTGTTCGAACCCCATAGGAAACACAGTAGAGTAGAAGAGTGCTCTTTTCTCAAGAGCAGAGTGTGTTTCTTGTAAGACGAGCTAGCATTTGTTTTCCAGTCCAAAATGGAGTTGAAATACACATACAGTTTCTGGTCCTATGAGCTAGAGATGTTTTCTGGTAAGGAAAGTCACTATTGCGCTACCATTGCCATTCACAGTGCAAATAGCACTCGCTTCTGTTCCCAGCAAGTACAGTGTATTGGACTGAAGAGGAGCTACTATTCTCGTCTGTTTCCTAAGCAGAGTTGAACTAGATATGGCCCGTGTGTGTAGGAAGCATAGTTCTTTTGATCTGAGCAAGCTGACTGTTTGGACCCCATAGGAAACACAGTAGAGTAGATGTGTGCCCTATTCTCAAAAGGTGAGTGTGTTTCTTGTAAGGCGAGCTAGCGTTTCTTTCCCAATCCTAAATGGAGTTGAATCACATGCAGTTTCTGGTCACGAGCAAGAGTTTTTTTCTGGTAAGAAGCGTCAGTATTGTGCTCCGATTGCCATTCACAGTACAAATAGCACTCGTGTCTGTTTCCAGCAAGTACAGTGTATTGGTCTGAAGAGGAGCTACTGTTCTTGTCAGTTTCCTAAGCAGAGTTGAACTAGATATGGCTCGTGTGTGTAGGAAGCACAGTTCTTTTGTACTCAGCAAGCTCACTGTTCTGGCCCAATAGGAAACACAGTAGAGTAGAAGAGTGCTCTTTCCTCAAAAGCAGAGTGTGTTTCTTGTAAGTCGAGCTAGCGTTTGTTTCCCAGTCCTGAATGTAGTTGAATCACATGCAGTTTCTGGTCCTACGAGCAAGAATTGTTTTTTGGTAAGAAGTGTCACTATTGCGCTCCTATTGTCATACACAGTGCAAATAGCACTGGCCTCTGTTCCAAGCAAGTACAGTGTATTGGACTGAAGAGGATCTACTGTTCTTGTCAGTTTCCTATGCAGAATTGAACTAAATATGACCGGTGTGTGTAGGAAGCACAGTTCTTTTGTTCTGAGCAAGCTCACTGTTCTGGCGCTATAGGAAACACAGAAGAGTAGAAGAGTGCTGTTTTCTCAAAAGTAGAGTGTGTTTCTTGTAAGGCGAGGTAACGTTTGTTTCCAAGTTCTAAATTGAATTGAATCACATGCAGTTTTTGATCCTACACTCAAGAGTTGTTTTCTGGTAAGAAGAGTAACTATTGCGCTCCCATTGCTGTACACAGTGCAAATAGCACTCGCGTATGTGCCCATCAAGTGCAGTGTATTGGACTGAAGAGGAGCTACTGTTCTCGTCAGTTTGCTCAGCAGAGTTGAACTAGATATGGCCCGTGTGTGTAGGAAGCACAGTTCTTTTCTTCTGAGCAAGCTCACTGTTCTGGCCCTATAGGAAACACAGTAGAGTAGAAGAGTGCTCTTTTCTCAAAAGCAGAGTGTGTTTCTTGTAAGGCGAGCTAGCGTTTGTTTCCCAGTCCTAAGTGGAGTTGAATCACATGCAGTATCTGGTCCTACGAACAAAAGTTGTTTTCTGGTAAGGAAAGTCACTATTGCGCTCCCATTGCCATACACAGTGCAAATAGCACTGGCGTCTGTTCCCAGCAAGTACAGTGTATTGGACTGAAGAGGAGCTACTGTTCTTGTCAGTTTCCTAAGCAGAGTTGAACTAAATATGAACCGTGTGTGTAGGAAGCACAGTTCTTTTGTTCTGAGCAAGCTCACTGTCTGGACCCCATAGGAAACACAGTAGGGTAGATGTGTGCCCTATTCTCAAAAGCAAAGTGTGTTTCTTGTAAGGCGAGCTAGCGTTTATTTCCAAGTTCTAAATGGAATTGAATCACATGCAGTTTTTGGTCCTACGAGCAAGAGTTGTTTTCTGGTAAGAAGAGTCAGTGTTGTGCTCCCATTGCCATACACAGAACATATAGCACTCGCGTTTGTTTAACGCAAGTACAGTGTATTGGTCTGAAGAGGAGCTACTGTTCTCGTCAGTTTCCTAAGCAGAGTTGATCTAGATATGGCCCGTGTGTGTAGGAAGCACAGTTCTTTTGTTCTGAGCAAGCTCACTGTTCGAACCCAATAGGAAACACAGTAGAGTAGAAGAGTGCTCTTTTCTCAAAAGCAGAGTGTGTTTCTTGTAAGGCGAGCTAGCATTTCTTTCCCAGTCCTACATGGAGTTGAATCACATGCAGTTTTTTGTCCTACGAGCAAGAGTTGTTTTCTGGTAAGAAAAGTCACTATTGCGCTCCCATTGCCATAACAGTGCAAATAGCACTGGCATCTGTTGCCAGCAAGTACAGTGTATTGGACTGAAGAGGAGCTACTTCTCTTGTCAGTTTCCTAAGCAGAGCTGAACCAGATATGGCCCGGGTGTAGGAAGCACAGTTCTTTTGTTCTGAGCAAGTTCTCTGTTTGGACCCCATAGGAAACACAGTAGAGTAGAAGAGTGCTCTTTTCTCAAAAGCAGAGTGTGTTTCTTGTAAGGCGAGCTAGCGTTTGTTTCCCAGTCCTAAATGGAGTTGAATCACATGCAGTTTCTGGTCCTACGAGCAAGAGTTTTTTTTTGGTAATAAGAGTCACTATTGCGCTCCCATTGTCATACACAGGGCAAATAGCACTGGCGTCTGTTCCCACCATGTACAGTGTATTGGACTGAAGAGGATCTACTGTTCTTGTCAGGATTATAAGCAGAGTTGAAGTAGATATGGCCCATGTGTGTAGGAAGCACAGTTCTTTTGTAGTCAGCAAGCTCACTATTCTGGCCCTATCGGGAACACAATAGAGTAGAAGAGTGCTCTTTCCACAAAAGCAGAGTGTGTTTCTTGTAAGTCGAACTAGCCTTTGTTTCCCAGTCCTGAATGTAGTTGAATCACATGCAGTTTCTGGTCCTACGAGCAAGAATTGTTTTTTGGTAAGAAGAGTCACTATTGCGCTCCCATTGTCATACAAAGTGCAAATAGCACTGGCGTCTGTTCCCAGCAAGTACAGTGTATTGGACTGAAGAGGATCTACTGTTCTTGTCAGTTTCCTAAGCAGAATTTAACTAGATATGACCCGTGTGTGCAGGAAGCACAGTTCTTTTGTTCTGAGCAAGCTCACTGTTCTGGCGCTATAGGAAACACAGTAGAGTAGAAGAGTGCTCTTTTCTCAAAAGCAGAGCGTGTTTCTTGTAAGGCGAGCTAGCATTTGTCTCCAAGTACTAAACGGAGTTGAATCACATGCAGTTTTTGGTCCTACAAGCAAGAGTTGTTTTCTGTTAATAGAGTAACTATTGCGCTCCCATTGCTGTACACAGTGCAAATAGCACTCCCGTATGTGCCCATCAATTGCAGTGTATTGGACTGAAGAGGAGCTACTGTTCTCGTCAGTTTCCTAAGCAGAGTTAAACTAGATATGGCCCGTGTGTGTAGGAAGCACAGTTCTTTTCTTCTGAGCAAGCTCACTGTTCTGGCCCTATAGGAAACACAGTAGAGTAGAAGAGTGCTCTTTTCTCAAAAGCAGAGTGTGTTTCTTGTAAGGCGAGCTAGTGTTTGTTTCCCAGTCCAAAATGGAGTTGAATCAGATGCAGTTTCTGGTCCTACGAGCAAGAGTTGTTTTCTGGTAAGGAAAGACACTATTGCGCTCCCATTGCCATACACAGTGCAAATAACACTCGCGTCTGTTCCCAGCCAGTACAGTGTATTGGACTGAAGAGGAGCTACTGTTCTTGTCAGTTTCCTAAGCAGAGTTGAACTAGATATGACCCGTGTGTGTAGGAAGCACAGTTCTTTTGTTCTGAGCAAGCTCACTGTTTGGACCCCATAAGAATCACAGTAGAGGAGATGTGTGCCCTATTCTCAAAAGCAGAGTGTGTTACTTGTAAGGCGAGCTAGCGTTTGTTTCCCAATCCTAAATGGCGCTGAATCACATGCAGTTTCTGGTCCTATGCGCAAGAGTTGTTTTGTGGTAAGAAGAGTCATTATTGCGCTCCCATTGTCATACACAGGGCAAGTAGCACTGGTTTTTCTTCCCAGCATGTACAGTGTATAGGACTAAAGAAGATCTACTGTTCTTGTCAGGTTCCTAAGCAGAGTTGAACTAGATATGGCCCGTGTGTGTAGGAAGCACAGTTCTTTTGTACTCAGCAAGCTCACTGTTCTGACCCTTTAGGAAACACAGTAGAGTAGAAGAGTGCTCTTTTCTCAAGAGCAGCGTGTGTTTCTTGTAAGGCGAGCTAGCATTTGTTTCCCAGTCCAAAATGGAGTTGAAATACACATACAGTTTCTGGTCCTATGAGCTAGAGATGTTTTCTGGTAAGGAAAGTCACTATTGCGTTACCATTGCCATTCACAGTGCAAATAGCACTCGCGTCTGTTCCCAGCAAGTACAGTGTATTGGACTGAAGAGGAGCTACTGTTCTCATCAGTTTCCTAAGCAGAGTTGAACTAGATATGGCCCGTGTGTGTAGGAAGCACAGTTCTTTTGATCTGAGCAAGCTCACTGTTTGGACCCCATAGGAAACACAGTAGAGTAGATGTGTGCCCTATTCTCAAAAGTTGAGTGTGTTTCTTGTAAGGCGAGCTAGCGTTTCTTTCCCAATCCTAAATGTAGTTGAATCACATGCAGTTTCTGGTCCTACGAGCAAGAATTTTTTTTTGGTAAGAAGTGTCACTATTGCGCTCCTATTGTCATACACAGTGCAAATAGCACTGGCCTCTGTTCCAAGCAATTACAGTGTATTGGACTGAAGAGGATCTACTGTTCTTGTCAGTTTCCTAAGCAGAATTGAACTAAATATGACCGGTGTGTGTAGGAAGCACAGTTCTTTTGTTCTGAGCAAGCTCACTGTTCTGGCGCTATAGGAAACACAGAAGAGTAGAAGGGTGCTGTTTTCGCAAAAGCAGAGTGTGTTTCTTGTAAGGCGAGGTAACGTTTGTTTCCAAGTTCTAAATGGAATTGAATCACATGCAGTTTTTGATCCTACACGCAAGAGTTGTTTTCTGGTAAGAAGAGTAATTATTGCGCTCCCATTGCTGTACACAGTGCAAATAGCACTCGCGTATGTGCCCATCAAGTGCAGTGTATTGGACTGAAGAGGAGCTACTATTCTCGTCAGTTTCCTAAGCAGAGTTGAACTAGATATGGCCCGTGTGTGTAGGAAGCACAGTTCTTTTCTTCTGAGCAAGCTCACTGTTCTGGCCCTATAGAAACACAGTAGAGTAGAAGAGTGCTCTTTTCTCAAAAGCAAAGTGTGTTTCTTGTAAGGCGAGCTATCGTTTGTTTCCCAGTCCTAAATGGAGTTGAATCACATGCAGTTTCTGGTCCTACGAACAAGAGTTGTTTTCTGGTAAAGAAAGTCCCTATTGCGCTCCCATTGCCATACACAGTGCAAATAGCAGTCGCGTCTGTTCCCAGCAAGTACAGTGTATTGGACTGAAGAGGAGCTACTGTTTTTGTCAGTTTCCTAAGCAGAGTTGAACTAAATATGAACCGTGTGTGTAGGAAGCACAGTTCTTTTTTTCTGAGCAAGCTCACTGTCTGGACCCCATAGGAAACACAGTAGGGTAGATGTGTGCCCTATTCTCAAACGCAAAGTGTGTTTCTTGTAAGGCGAGCTAGCGTTTATTTCCAAGTTCTAAATGGAGTTGAATCACATGCAGTTTTTGGTCCTACGAGCAAGAGTTGTTTTCTGGTAAGAAGAGTCAGTGTTGTGCTCCCATTGCCATACACAGAGCATATAGCACTCGCGTTTGTTTTACGCAAGTACAGTGTATTGGTCTGAAGAGGAGCTACTGTTCTCGTCAGTTTCCTAAGCAGAGTTGAACTAGATATGGCCCGTGTGTGTAGGAAGCACAGTTCTTTTGTTCAGAGCAAGCTCACTGTTCGAACCCAATAGGAAACACAGTAGAGTAGAAGAGTGCTCTTTTCTCAAA